>NC_134353.1:116374952-116672452 GCF_048569485.1 Anomaloglossus baeobatrachus
CAAATGCATGTGTTATTTTGCAGGATCATGTCACTTTAAGTTTATGGGCGGGCATTGGAGTCATGTGATCGGGAGTCAGTGGAACTGAACGTGATAGACTGGGAGGCGGCTTCTGACAGCTGCAGAGGCTCGTAACCAAGGTAAACATCGGGTAACTTGCTTGGATACCCGATATTTACGTTGGTTACGAGCAACCGCAGGTGCTAGGAGCCAGGCTCCCCGCTCCCTGCACACGTAACCAACGTAAACATCGGGTAACTAAGAGAAGCGCTTTGCTTGGTTACCCGATATTTATCTTGGTTACGAGTGACCGCAGCTCTCAGGCGGGGGAGAGGGAGAGGTTGAGAGAGGCAGAGAGGGAGGGGGAGACAGACAGAGAGGGAGGGGGCGAGAGGGAGGCGGAGAGAGACAGAGAGGGAGGGGGCGAGAGGGTCTGATCACCCGAGGCTGGTTTCTGGGCATGCTCAGTAGAGCAGGCAGGATCCTGTCTATCAGCATGCCAGTGTTCACATGCGTTTGCATGCAGTATAGTCAGGATCCAGCAATTTGCAGTATTTGGACGCAGCTCAAAAACGCTACAAGTAGCATTTTTGAAAAATGTTAAAAAACTGCAACTCGCTGGATTCTCACTATAACGCACGCAAATGCAGGTGAACGCATGTTGACGTGAGTCCATTGCAAATGCATTGAAATGAAAACACATTTGCACTGGATCCGTTTTTGCGTTAAAAAAACGTTCATGACGGATGTTAAAAAAACGTAGTGTGAAAGCAGCCTAAGTAGTGTGAAAGCAGCCTAACCTGTGCACCCGCACAATGGCCCAAGATGTATGGGGGCCCTTCTTTACCTCCAAAGTTGATGGAATTGTGCATTTTGATGAGTTGTTGGACTGCAAAGGGCGTATTTACTGTTTGTGCACAGGGGACCTTTCCGTCTGTGTACGCCAGTGGCCTAAATGTCACTACTTATTTGGACTAGTCGATTTAATTTTTTCTTTTCTTTTTTTTTTTTTTTAGTTACCAAAGGCCAGAAACTTAGATTCTAATGCCTAATGCCATTACTGTACCTCTATATACCAACAATTTTTTAAGGAGGTATAAGAGTTATTTTTCTCACATGAATCAGACAGAAAATAAATTGTGGATTGTTCCACCAAAGAGGATAAGATAGGAGGTATCTTCTTCTAGAAGGATTGCTACAAGGACAGAATTTCTGGACTGTTGGGCAGACTTTATGCCCACACCCATCTCACCATATGCCTCAACTCCTGCTACTATTTTCTACTTTATTTATCCCGGTCCAGTGACTGCTAATTCTATAAGGAAGAGGTTTACCCAACTACACATGGACTAAGAAGAGCAAGACATGGTGAACTGTGCATGATCAGCTACCAATGCAGGCAATACTGGCAGCTGTGTCCAATGGCAAAATGATTTAATTAAAGTTAATAGCGAGAAATCTAGGTGACTGAACATCTAGATAATGTTCAGAAAAATAATTGTATTAAAAAATGTACTAATATTTTATTTAATATTGATATAAATGCAATTTTGATGTAAATACTGGGTGATTCCCCTGCTATTTTACGTGGAAAAATTGCTGTAACTTCTAAAAGAGATGGTCGATTGCACTGAAATTTGAACTGTACATACTTTGGTTCATGAGAAGTAAGAATGCCATGAACCTCAGCGGCAGGGATGAGAAGTATCCTCACGCCAAGTGGTCTCACCGACTTGTCGCCTCACCGGTCATCTCCACTATGAGATAGACTTGCTGCACATCTTTATGAATGTTGGTAGTTTGGGTGGTGCTTGAATTTCACTCCTGCTGAATTCCTTCTTTATTTGTTAACAATGTACATATATAGTTTTAAAGAGCGTGTTTTAACTGTGAAAACGTAGTGGAAAATGGAGTACTTAAAAAAGTGCCAAACTGAATTTCTAAGGAAGTTTGGAAGTCGAAATCCGCTGTCCAAACTGTAGATTCTGTCATTGGCGAATATTCCGGAACGTACAGGAACAATACTGGATAGGCATGATGGGGGACATCCGAAAAAGTCTTAGGAAACAATTCATGATGTGAAACTGTGACTTCTGGCATCTCCACGTAAATCGTTGCACAGGCTTTCCTAGGAGACAGGCATGTCATATTCCACATGTCAACGAGAAAATAATTTGTTTTCGTAAGTGGTTCCAGACATTCATTGCTGAAGAAGAAAACATATTGGGCTATACGTGGTAAAGTGACAAAGCCTGGCTTCCTCTGTGTGGCTACGTCAATTCACAAAACATCCGTATTTGAGCAGCTGACAAGCCGCAAGAGCTTTCCGAGACACTGCTTCATCCAGCAAAAGTTGTTGGTGTTTGGTGTGCCATTTCCAGGCGGCATTTAATTGGCCCAATGTTTTTTGAAGCAACAGTGACAACAGCAGTGTACATGGAAATCTTCCAAACCTTCGTCAACCAGCTGGACGATGTGGACCTTGGAATGGGCTACTCGCAACAGGATGGTGTAACACGTCACATGTCGATTATCAGAATGACAGTCTGTGGCCACTAAGATCGCCTGATTTAACATTGCCTGATTTTTTCCTTTGGAGGTCATTTGAAAGGTCGGGTGTACAGTAACAAGCCACAGGCACTCCGAGAGAACATATAGGAAGAAATTTAAGCTCTGACCCCAGATATCCTACAGAATACATTCAACAATATGGAATGGCATGTGAAGGCGTGCTTGGATGTGAACGGTGGACAATTTCAACATCTGCCTTAAAACATCAGTTTCTCATGAATCATACGGTAGTATGTACAGTCCAAATTTCAATACTATAGATCATCTCTTTTAGAAGTTACAGCTATTTTTCTGGATAAAGTAGTGAGAGAAACACTCTGTATAAAGGCAGCCAGAACAGACAATATATGCAACCATTTATTCTCTGTGTTTATAGTAATACATACATCACCAGATTGTACAAGTACCGGATGTGGTGCAGTAGAATAGTCCATTATATTTCATATGGTTGGCTCATGGGAGGTGGTGGATTAAGCACACTTGCACATTATGTATTGTTTGGGGAACCACCACCCTCTTTCACGTTACTTAAGAACGTTCGGAGGATCCCCAAAATGTTTTGTACATTCTGGTGAATGTTTGCATTGTCTTTGCATTTGCTGAGCAAGAAAAATTTCTCATCATCATACCAGCGCTTTGAGCAATTGTTTCTTTACCTGCAACCTTTGTCATCGAACTCCCCTTTTAATTAAAAATATGTCAGAGTACATAGTGTTACAGTTAACAATCATGAGAAACCCTTAGGGATTACCTACATAGAGATTGACAGCAGTGTGGAAGAAACCACATATAAATATCAATCAGCCCCCTGTCCCTGGGTAACAGATAAAAAAACGTGCCATTAGGACTTATGCACATTGTCATATCATGGCTCTATACAGAATTAAATTCAGTTCTTTAGGAAATACTGTATTATCCGCATATGTCATTGACATTAAATATATACAGTTAGGTCCAGAAATATTTGGACAGTGACACAAGTTTTGTTATTTTAGCTGTTTACAAAAACATGTTCAGAAATACAATTATATATATAATATGGGTTGAAAGTGCACACTCCCAGCTGCAATATGAGAGTTTTCACATCCAAATCGGAGAAAGGGTTTAGGAATCATAGCTCTGTAATGCATAGCCTCCTCTTTTTCAAGGGACCAAAAGTAATTGGACAAGGGACTCTAAGGGCTGCAATTAACTTTGAAGGTGTCTCCCTCGTTAACCTGTAATCAATGAAGTAGTTAAAAGGTCTAGGGTTGATTACAGGTGTGTGGTTTTGCATTTGGAAGCTGTTGCTGTGACCAGACAACATGCGGTCTAAGGAACTCTCAATTGAGGTGAAGCAGAACATACTGAGGCTGAAAAAAAAGAAAAAATCCATCAGAGAGATAGCAGACATGCTTGGAGTAGCAAAATCAACAATCGGGTACATTCTGAGAAAAAAGGAATTGACTGGTGAGCTTGGGAACTCAAAAAGGCCTGGGCGTCCACGGATGACAACAGTGGTGGATGATCGCCGCATACTTTCTTTGGTGAAGAAGAACCCGTTCACAACATCAACTGAAGTCCAGAACACTCTCAGTGAAGTAGGTGTATCTGTCTCTAAGTCAACTGTAAAGAGAAGACTCCATGAAAGTAAATACAAAGGGTTCACATCTAGATGCAAACCATTCATCAATTCCAAAAATAGACAGGCCAGAGTTAAATTTGCTGAAAAACACCTCATGAAGCCAGCTCAGTTCTGGAAAAGTATTCTATGGACAGATGAGACAAAGATCAACCTGTACCAGAATGATGGGAAGAAAAAAGTTTGGAGAAGAAAGGGAACGGCACATGATCCAAGGCACACCACATCCTCTGTAAAACATGGTGCAGGCAACGTGATGGCATGGGCATGCATGGCTTTCAATGGCACTGGGTCACTTGTGTTTATTGATGACATAACAGCAGACAAGAGTAGCCGGATGAATTCTGAAGTGTACCGGGATATACTTTCAGCCCAGATTCAGCCAAATGCCGCAAAGTTGATCGGACGGCGCTTCATAGTACAGATGGACAATGACCCCAAGCATACAGCCAAAGCTACCCAGCAGTTCATGAGTGCAAAAAAGTGGAACATTCTGCAATGGCCAAGTCAATCACCAGATCTTAACCCAATTGAGCATGCATTTCACTTCCTCAAATCCAGACTTAAGACGGAAAGACCCACAAACAAGCAAGACCTGAAGGCTGCGGTTGTAAAGGCCTGGCAAAGCATTAAGAAGGAGGAAACCCAACGTTTGGTGATGTCCATGGGTTCCAGACTTAAGGCAGTGATTGCCTCCAAAGGATTCGCAACAAAATATTGAAAATAAAAATATTTTTTTTGGGTTTGGTTTATTTGTCCAATTACTTTTGACCTCCTAAAATATGGAGTGTTTGTAAAGAAATGTGTACAATTCCTACAATTTCTATCAGATATTTTTGTTCAAACCTTCAAATTAAACGTTACAATCTGCACTTGAATTCTGTTGTAGAGGTTTCATTTCAAATCCAATGTGGTGGCATGCAGAGCCCAACTCGCGAAAATTGTGTCACTGTCCAAATATTTCTGGACCTAACTGTAGTCTATGCATGTATGTTGCACTGGCTCATTCAAGTACTGGAAAGTCCTCCGGGGGCAACATTCTGAGCTGTGTGCACAACCATGTTGTGGAAGTGCTCTGTATAGATTGATCATAGACCCTCAGAATAGTTTCCTCTGGTTGGCCCAGGCACACCAGTTCATTTTTGGTATAACCTTGGACCACTAATTGTGAAGCCCAGGTACCAGCTTAGTCTATCTGTTGAGGTCCCAGAAGAAAAAGGTTAACAGTTGAGATCCCCTGAACTCGAACATAGACCTATGAGCGGACCTGTTAAAGATCGGTTTGGTGGGTTCATCCGGACTTTAGATAAAGTCTGGTTTAGGACCCGGATTTGTCCTGAACCCCAATAGAAGTCACTAATTGGGCAATTCGGGTCTTCGCCCACATGCAGCCAGCCATAAGCCGAGCAGTTTCGGGTGCGGGTGGCCACATTACATCCGATCACAGTGTTGTTACCCCCAGTGCGCGCCGTTCGGAAACTGCAAGCGGCTCACACTGGGCTAAGCACAGAGTGTACCCGAACACAGCGATGTTCGCATGAGCGGTGTTCATACGTAAAGCAGTCGAACCCCAAACCCAAACTGTTTCTTTTTGGAAAGTCTGTGTTTGGTACGGCCATCGAACCTTGGGTTCGCTCATCTTTTGATGTGACCTATCATGACCCCACAAGTTAACTTTAATTTACAGCACACAATGGCTTAAATTACCATATAGCATAAATGTGCTCCAGGCAATGACTGTAGCAGATTTCTAACTATGGAGCCTCGACAGCTGAAAGCAAATCTTGGATTAAGAGTGGCAAACAAAACACTATTCTTGATTAACTTCCCCTATATTTTCTAAAAATGTTACAAACTAAATTAGCTCTCCCTCTCCTTCATACTAAACTGAGTCAAAGACATTTGGCTTTTGTTGATTGAAAACTCAACACAATATATGTCCTTTCAAGACGAATTACTGCAGTGTCTGAAACAATGAAAACAATGTACGTCTTTGAATGCCATACACATATTTTAATTTATGATTTGCTTTGTTTTTTGAACCTTAACCTGTCCCTTAGAACAGAGGTCCCCAATTCCAGTCCTCAAGGCCCACTAACAGTGCAGGTTTTTGAGATTTCCTTAGTATTGCACAGGTGTTAATGAAATTACCTGCCCAGGTGCTGGTTCCAACAGCAGTGCAATGCAAAGGAAATCCTGAAAACATGCACTGTTGGTGTGCCTTGAGGACTGGAGTTGGGAAACCCTGCCTTAGAAGATATACAAGATACATGGCATTTTAGAGTAATTGGGTGCAGCCAACTTACCAGCATTTTCAACACTTTTTCTGCTTATATAGGAGGCATACTGCATCATAGTGGGGCACCGAATAATGCACATATAGGTAGCCCACTTTTGCCTTGGTCATTTGCACTGATTGACTATACCATTATTAAATTATTTATTTTACTCACTTATATAGTGCCATTAAGTCATCAGTGCTTTACAGACATCATCATTGCTGTCCCCATTGGGGCTCACAATCTACATTGACTATCAGATATTTTTTGGAATGTCGGAGGAAACACAAACATGCGGAGAACATACAAACTCCTTGCAGATGATGTCCTTAGTGGGATTTGAAGTCAGGATCCATGCGCTGCAAAGCAACAGTGTTACCCCCTGAGCCACTGTGCTGCCCACATGAGCTGACACAAATGGTACTTGAGAGATTTGTAATTACTTCATAATTTGGCTGATTGAGAGGTTTCTTGACCAGGGAGACCCATTCTCTAATAAGGCATGACCCCTAGGTTACCCCACCCTCTAATAAGTCATGAGCCCACAGGGGACCCAACCTCTAATAACTCATGACCCCCAGGAGACCCACCCTCCAATAATTCATAACCCCCAGGAGACCCAACTCTCTAATAAATCATAACCCCCAGGGGACCCTACCCACTAATAACTCATGACCCCCAGGGGACCCCATGCTCTAACAACTCATGACCTCTAGGGGACCTCACCCTCTAATAACTCATGACCCCTAGGGGACTCCATCCTCTAATAACTTATGACCTCTAGGGGACCCCACCATCAAATAACTCATGACCCCCAGGGGACCACATCCTCTAATAACTCATGCTCCCAAGGAACCCCACCCTTTAATCAGTCATCACCCCCAGGGGGCCCCACCCTCTAGTAACTCATGACCCCCAGGAGACCACACCCTCTAATCAGTCATCCCCCACCCAGGGGGCCCCACCCTCTAGTAACTCATGGCCCCTTTAAAGGAACTCTGAAAATGGTATTCTAAACAGAGTATTGCATTTATGGAAATTCTCACAATATGGCCTGTTGGGGTTATGTACAAAAGATCTGTCACTAGATTTAACAATAAAAACTGCATACATTAATAAAGAACTCTTTAGGACCAGATGAGGCAGTTGTACTTACTTTGATAATCCATTTCAGAATAGCTGTATAATTTTGATATTAAAAGGAGCATTTTATACATCCAGGCAAAGAGTGAGTCCAATTTAGTCAGTCTCTACCCACCCAGCCTGACTGACAGCTGCAGAGTGAGTAGTGAATAATGTATAGTGAAGTCTGGGAACAGATCTGCTGTAATGATCAGACTGGGAACACTGGATAAAAAGAATAGAAGTTTTGACGAGTAATGTTTAGAAAAGATGTTCACACTTCAATATGATAAAAATATGAGTAAGGGTTTTTCTAACTAAAGATAAAAGTACACAAAATGTTAAAATGAAATAAGTGGAATGAAATAAAAGACAAATAACGAGTAAACATATGGAAAGCAAAAAGAGCGTGAGACACCAAACAGTATACGCTGAAGGGATTCTAACCTTGGAGGACTTCAGACATGGGTCACAGGGGCGTCAGCAATGGATCAGGAAATAGGTTAAAGTTAGCAATCTGAAAAGAGGGATGATGGGAAAAATTAAAAACAAGTAAGTGTCTAACATATAACAAATAAATAGGTGTGAAAGGGAACAAAATCCACAAAACAAAAATCAAATGTAAACTAAATCAACTGAGGATAAAAATCTTACAGGACTGCAAAGAATAATTTCTTCTCAAGCCAGTCTGATAAAAAAGCAGCGCTAAATATGTATGAACAGTTTTCTGGATTTTTCTATAAATTGAAACTAAAATGAGAAATAAAACATAATATGCAAAAAATACCTATAAAATATTATTTGTTTAGTTATTGATTTAATTTTTTTTAGTTTTTTCAAAAAAACGCCTTTTTATATTACATGAATTTTATAGGGATCTCAGAGTGTTTCTCACGCAACCCACGTTCTGCATGGCCAGCTGTTCATCGTCAAATACTTTGTTGTTCACATACCTTTTTTTTTCCTAACAGAAACATTCTCCATAATGTACAAATAAACAAATGCTTTTGTGATCACTTTGATTTATTTGAGTCTCTGTATTACATTTTACAAGCATATTTTTGCTTTACTAGAACCAATACTGGTTAAGGACATTCTGGTTAATCATACTGCAGAAAGAGCAGAAGAAAGGGCTATTGTCCCTTCACAACAATATTTAGGGTTGTGAGGAATTTAATCTCATTTTAAGATAAATGTACTTTAATTTGTAAATTGAGAGGTTTATTTAAAGGGACTCTGTCAGCACGTTTTTGCTATGTAATCTGAATCCAGCATGCTGTATGAGTTAAAATGAAGTTTACAGCCAGCAATCTCTTATCTCAAAGTCTGTTTTTGTTTACATGGAATGTTAGTTTAAGCCTCTTAACTTTATCACTAGTGGGTCTCAGCAGTGTGATCTGTACTCCGCCCCATTCTTTTATTAGCAGCTTCTGTCTATGGAAATGTAAACAGAAAGCCTGGTGTGGGTGGGGGCAGATCCTAGAGCTCTGCTACATGCTAAAAATAATATCTTTCACTTTGTCAGAATGGCTGCAGCCAGTAATCTAAGTGATACATCGTTAGATTCCGAATTTCTTTGCCTGTCTTATGCTACTTTCAAATGAGGTAGCAAAAAACTGCTGACAGATTCCCTTTAATTGTGTATTTAAAGGAAACGTATATGGTTACATACGGAAGTAGTAGTATGGCTGTGTAGGTGCATGTCTTCTAATAAAAATGATGCCTTTCTTGTAAAGATCCGATGTACCCATCATGAGAAGTCTACCGTAGTGTAGGAGCCATATGCAAATCAGGTTTAAAGTGCACTGGAATGTGTCACTGCATTTAGAAGAAGAAGTCCAAAGGCTCACTCACACCCCAGTGCACTTCTAACCTGACTTGTATATTGCTTTTATGATAGATTTCTTCTGACAGGTACATCAAGTCTCTACTCAAAAATAATATGTTTATTACAAGACAATTGAATACATACTACTACTACTACTACTACTGCCATATGGAAAACCAATAAAGAGATGAAGAGGTATAGCCTAAATGGTATAGTAAAAATATGTACTTTACTAGCAAAAAAAAAAAATTATCTAAAAAAAATAATGCATATAGGATGTTAAATTACAAAGGCTAAATACAAGTAAAATATATCTTTGTACCGTGTTAGCCAGTAGAGATAAAAAAAATTGTTCTCAGTTCTTTTAAACAAAGGATAAATAGGCACCATTATTCTGGCCCCATATGTTTCAAGTGCAAACGGGAGGGCATAGTACAGTGAGTAGGGAGGCATTGTAATGCTATATAAAGATGAGCAGAGATAAATTAGGTGAAATAAGTATTTGAGGGCCAAGTTCCTCTTTTATTTATTGATCGGTTTGAACCCTTCTTGAGCACACATTTTTTCAAGTGTGCCATAAATCTCCCTTTACTGAAATAAGTATTGAACATGTCACCAATTTTCTAAGTAAATATATTTCTAAAGGTGCTATTGACATGAATTTCTATAAATACTTTGTACAAAAGCCTTTGTTAGTGTTGACAGCTTCAAGGCGACTGCTGTATGAAGAAACTAGTCCTATGCACCTGCTGTTGATTTGTTTATCTTTCCTCCCAAAGATCACACTAAAGATCGGCTCACATTTATCCTGTGCTCAACACTGAACACTTGCACAGGGGTTTACGTGTAAATCTTGGAAATTCGGGATTCAGATGAAACCCCGAAGAGAACATTCATTATAATGAGGCAGATAGAGACACTGAGGACTTTCTATGGCCTATATTCCAGTGTTGTCTGTCTTTTTAAGTGTCTATAAAAGCGTGGTTGGCCATAATTTTGTGCACTTCTGAAAAGATGGACACCGATGAACAGAAATGAAACGGAGTCCAGAGTAACTCTGCTGCCTTTATATAGTCAATGGTCCCTTTCGGGGTGTCATCTGAATGACGTCATTCGGAAATGTAGAAGTATACTATCAAGTAAGTGCTCAGGGTAGAGTACAGGATAAATGTGATACAATAATATGTAAAGCTTCAACTCAAAAAGTCCCCAGTCATGTATGTCATCTGTCAATGGAAATAACACAGGCTTCTATGTTACAGGCAACCCAAAGGCTCTGAAAAAGCACCATGGCTTCCTCCAGAAAGAAATCCAGCCAAATCTGCACTCCCAAATCCAAATACATTGCTCTCTTCTTAGCCCGACAGTATGTCTAAACTACATATAGCATCCACGTTTTGCATTTCGGTAGAAAGGAGAGCCCTCTTAATTTACGGGGTGTGTTTCTCCAGAAGCTAAGGGCACTATAATAGCAGATTTGTAATTTTCACTCAGCAACATCCATTGCTGCTTGCTTCTGGAAAACACCCATGGAGTCAAAATAGTCACTAGACCTGTGGATAAATTTACAGACAGGTGTCATTTCTAAACTGGAGACACTTGAGGGTGAATTCTGCTCTTCTGGCAATTAGGGGCTCTGTATATGGTGTCTGCATACTATTCTAGGAAAATCTATGCTCTAAGGGTCAAATAGCGCTCCTTCCCTCCCTTGCAAGGCTCACCGTGTGGCTAAGCAGTACTCTACAACCATATATTGTGTATTGCCATGCTCAGGAGAAATTGTGGGATACATTTTGGTGCCATTGTTACCCATTTTCCCATGGGAAAATGTAAAATCTGGGGTTAAAATTCAATTTTCGTGGTAATAATGTAATTTTTTTTTTTACTGCCCAATGGTATAAGATTCTGCAACACACCTGTCAATATGATCACTGCATTCTTAGATGAATTGATACAGAAGTGTATTTTATAAAATTAGGTCACTTATGGGGGGGCTCTGCCCCTGTAACATGGCACCCACAAACCATTCCAGCAAAATAAGCACTGCCTGAGCTTTCCACTGTGCCTAAAAACTAGTTTCTTGATTATATGTAGGGTATTGGCGCACTCAGGAGAAATTGCATATCAAACTACGGGGTCCATTTTTTCCTATTAGCCATTATAAAAATTAAAAGCTGAGGCTAAAAACAATTTAGTGATAAAAATGTAATTATTCATTTTCAGCACCCAATGGTATAAAATTCTGTAAGGCACATGTGGACTCAACATGCCCATTGCACCCCTAGATAAATTCATTGAGGAGTGTACTTTGTAAAATAAGTTCCCTTATGGTGGAAAAATCTGCTTTTCTAGCACGTGTGGGACAATGTGACATTGTGCCCTCAAACCATTCCACCAAAATCTGCAGTGCAATATGGTGCTCTTTCCCTTCTGAGCTTTGCACCGTGCCTCAAAAGTAGTTTTCAACCACATATGAGGTATTGGCAAACTCAGGAGAAATTGTGTAACAAATTGTACCATTCATTTTCTCCTATTACTTTTTTGAAAATTAAAAAATTGGGGCCAAAAACAACATTGCACTGGAAAAAAATGGGAAATTTTCATTTACTCAGGCCAATGTTATAAAATTCTGTGAATTGCCTGAGGGTGAAAAATGCTCACTATACACCTGGATAAATTCCTCAAGAGGTGTATTTTCCAAAATGGGGTCACTTGTGGGAGGGGGGGTTGACATGTCAGGGGCTATTCAAATGTCACATGGTGTCTGCAATCTATTGCAGACAAAATGAAGCTATAAAATTCAAAGAGTGCTCTTGACATTCTGAATCCTGCAGGGTGCCCAAAAAGTATTTTCCCACTAAATATGGAGTTTTGATGTTCCCAGGAGAAATGGAATAACAAATTTTATGGCTCATGTTCTCCTTTTATCCTTAGGATAATTAAAAATTGGAGGCAAAAAGCAACATGTTTGTGCCTAATGTTAACAAATTCTGTGAGGCTCCTGTTGGTTCAAGGTGTACAACACTAAATTAAATTCCTTGAGTGGTGTAGTTTCCAAAATGGTGTCACTTGTGGGGTTTTTCCATTGTTTAAACATATCAGGGGCTCAGCAAACACAACATGGTCTCCTCAATTTATTTCAGCCAAATTTGCACTCCAACAGTAAAAAAAATTCTCCTTCCCTTCGAAATCCCTACCATGAACCCAAACAGTAGTTTCCCACTACATATGAGGTCGTCAGTGTACTCAGGAGAAATTACACAACATATTAAATGGTCATTTTTTTCTTGTTATCCCTTGTAAAAATGAAAAATTTGGGGATAAAGCAACATTTATGTGAGAAAAAAAATGTATTTTTTATATTTTCATGGCTCAACGTTATACAATTCTGTGAAGTAAGTGTGGGATCAAAATTATAATCACATCTCTAGATAAATTCTTTGAAGGGTCAAGTTTTTAAAATGGGCCAAGAAAATTGGAATGCACAGCAGTAATATTAATCACAAGTAGCTGTGAGGGTGCTAGCCCATAGGAAACTAAGTTATGAGGGAGAAAAGATATGGGCCAAGGAGCACTCAACTCATAAAATGTACATAAAAATACTGAATTTATTGATTTGACTCCATTAAAAAACAATAACCAACCATCATGTGTATTCTAAGCATTAAATACGTGGAATAGTAATTAAATCCATACAATAATTCACAGAGCACAAAGGTGTAATATTTGCACAATACCACAACAGTAATCAAAAAATCATTTATCCAGATGTTCTATTATCTCAAATGCCAATACCCATATGTACACAAAAAGCCATATTGTCCAAAACTAGTGTATAGTAAAGAGTTACATCAGCAAGTAATATACATGGCATAGCAATCAAGTAACATCTCTACAAAGATCTTAAATAAGTATTCGATAGAATAAATAGACATTCAATCCTAAGTGAGTATAAGAGGCTACCCTCTTCCCCTGATGAAGCTCGAATGGAGCGACACGCGTATCGCTGGGTGTTATATCCGCCATCATGTGCAAGCTTTATTTTGTCCAAAACAGCAAATAGTACATGGTATTTGGTTTTGATAGGTCCTCTCCTCCTGGGTATATCTTCAGGTAGAGTTATTATACTCACTTAGGATTGGATGTCTATTTGTTCTATCGAATACTGGGTTATTTAAGATCTTTGTAGAGATGTTATTGATTGCTATGCCATTTTTAAAATGGGGGTCACCTGTGGGAGGTTTCCACTGTTTAGGCAAATCGGGGCTTTGAAAAAATGAGATATTGTCCGCTATCTATTCCAGCCAATTTTGCGCTCCAAAAGTCAAATTGTGCTCTTCCCTTCCGAGCCCTGATGTGCACCCAAACAATTGTTTTCCCCCACCTATGGCGTATTAGCTTACTCATGACAAATTTCAGAACAAATTGTATGGTCCATTTTCTCCTCTTTCACTTATAAAAATGCAAAAGTAATATTTTTCAAAAACTAAAATGTTCATTTTTTTCCTTACACATTGTTTTAAATCCTGTGAAGCAGGAACTTCTTGGAAGTTGTTTTGAGCAGTTTGAGGGGTGCAGTTTTAAAAATGGTGTCACTTTTTTGTATTTTCTGTCACATAGGCCTCTCAAAGTCACTTTAAATAAGGTCCCTAAAAAACTGGTTTCGTAAATTTTGTTAGAAAAATGAGAAATTGCTGATAATCTTTTAAAACTTCTAATTTCAAAACAAAAAAAGTAGGTTTCAAAGTGATGCCGATGTAAAGTAGATATGTGGGAAATGTTATTTGTTAACTATTTTGTGTGACATAACTCTCTAATTTAAGGGCATAAAAATTCAAAGTTTGAAAATTGCTAAATTTTCACCAAAAGTCCGATACTTTCATAAATAAATGTAAAACGTTTCAACCTACATTTAACACAATGTGTCATGAAAAAAAAAAACATTCTCAGAATTACTGCGATCTGTTAAAGCTTCCAGAGTTAGAACCACATAAATTGACAGTAGCCAGAAATATAAAATTATAAAATTTTGCGTTGTTAGAGAGCTGAAAACGGGCATTGGAGGTAAGGGGTTAAGCAGTGCAATCAGCCTTCGGCTTCTCTGTGATGTGATCATCACTGTCATGTGATCTTTTTTGCGATGCCCAGCATGTGACCTCAGGGAGGATAGTGATTTTTACTATATACAGAAGTATTGGTGCATTGCTATATGTAATAGAATTGATCAAACAATTGCAAGCTGAAATCTCCAAATATAGTAAAAACTAAAAATATCAAAAAAGATAATTTGAGTCACCCCTTTTTCCCAGTAAAACAATAAAGAAATGCAAAATAAAAAATACACACTTGGTATTATGTCCAAAAAAATATGATCTAAGAAGTCCAGAATTGTGGGGTTTTAGTTGCTGCAACTCAAAGACAAAGAAATGCAAGAAGTGATCAAAGCATTGTATATAACCCACTATAGTGTAACAAAAAAAAAACTCCATAAACGTCACCACACAAAAGACAAGCCCTCGGCTCCACTAAGCGAAAAATTACCATATTTTTTGGATTATAAGACGCACTTTTCCTCTCAAAAATTTGAGAGGAAAATGAGGGGTGCGTCTTATAATGTGAATGTAGTTTACCGGGAGAAGGAGAATGGGTGCTGTGATGTCTGTGGTAGGGGCTGTGATGGGAGCTGTGCTAGTTACGGTGGGGGTTGTGTGGCGCAGGGCGGTGCGGCAGGTGAGATGCTCTGTGGGTGGTGCAGGCTTCAAATAATGGCGCCCGAAGTCAGCGCGTATCCAGATGAAGCTCTCGGCTCAAGATCTCATCTGCACACAAGCCTCCTCCAGCCCATTCCCAGCAGCGGAATTAAGGAAAATGGCACCCGGAGGTGGCGCATGCTCAGATTAGATCTTGGCTTGTCATTGAGCCGAGAGCTCAATCTGCGCGCGCGCCAACTCCGGGCACCCTTTCTTTGAAGACCGCACCGCCGACAGAGCATCTGTGACATTTGCCGCACTGGCCTGCTCCACTCAGCCAGCACAGTCCCCACCGCAGCCAGCACAGCCCCCACTGCAGTGCCTGCAGTATTGCCCTACTCCAGCACTACCTCTGCCCCACCACCGCTACCGCCCCCCCTCTGGTAAGACACCACGAGAGTATAAGACAGACCCAATTTTTTTTAATTTATTTTTTTTTTTTTAATCTCTAAATTTGGGGTGCGTTTTATAATCCAGTGCATCTTATAAAACAAAAAATATGGTATAATTACATGTTTTGAAAAATGGCAACTCAAACAAGATGTTGATTTTTAAATTTCTGAAAGTTTTGACACCACTTACATAAAAAAAAAATAAATTGAAAAATGTAAGTTTGTTATTGTCGTAATTATAATGACCTAGATAATTACATTTACATGTCATTTTTACTGCAGAATAAATATAACAAACAAAAATAAAAATGAACTGAATTTTTTTTCCCTTAATTTACAATACACTGTATGATGAAATGGATGATGTCATTGAGAAGTAAAACTAGTCCCAAAAAGAACAAGCCCTCATACAGGTTAGTGCGCAGAAGTATAAAAAAGCTATGGCTCTTGGAAGAGGGGGAGGAAAAATTAAAACGCAAAAAGCAAAAATCGCTCTGTCTTTACGGGATTAAGGAGGCGTTGTCCAAGTAAAGGCCCAGTCACACACAGAGATAAATCTTTGGCAGATCTCTGGTTGCAGTGAAATCATGGACATATTGTTCCATTTGTACACAGCCACAAACCTGGCACTGATTGTCCACAATTTCACTGCAACCACAGATCTGCCGCAGATTTATCTCTGTGTGTGACAGGGCCTTAACTCTTAAATATTTTGGTTGGGGAACAGTTCTAGTTTGTAGGTGCAGATTTACTAGAACACTACTGACTGGATAACATTAAGCCTTTATAAAATGTAGATTTCTATAATTCATCTAAAAGAATAATTACGGGAAAAAGGCAAGAAAGAAAATGTCAAAAATCTTAAGAACATGTTGCAGGCAGGAAATGAATCACCTCACATCTCAGCATTTCTCAGCATTATACAGGATGGCAACACTCCTAATTTCACATACATCAATCTAGACTAAGCTTTTTTCCGTGATTATACAAAGTTATATATTTCAGGAATAAGAACCAGCCTACTCCCAGTATTATAGGAAAGTAGAAAAGACTATAAAAACTCAAAACGACAACCTGAACATGTCCAGAGACACCCAAAGGAATATCATAGAAAGCACAAACATTAAAAATACCCAAAGAAAACACTGAAACTGCTTTAAAACCAGAATCTCATTATCCAGAACTTCTAATAGTTCATTATTTCACACAAAACTATCAATTAATCTAGATTATCAGGAAGACTGTAAGGTATGACTATAACACCACCCAGCATGGCAAGCACGTAGAGTGAAATAAATGACCAAATACAATGTGCTGGGTATTGTAAATCACCTGATCACAACTGACAGAAATGTGTTTTGATACTAGCTGCAGCAAAAACCGTGCACCACTGTTCTGTATGCAATCAGAGGAATCATCATCTCTATTAATTAAATGGAACCAACGGTAATGCAAGTCACTACTTACGGATAGTACAGACGGAAGAGTAGTCAGGCAAGCCGGGGTCTGGTAACAGGTGGAGACGTATGGATACAGGGAGTACACAGAAGCGTAGTGAGGTCACAATCTGAGGATCAGAATTCCAGGAGGGTACGAAATAGATTCAGGGAGAAAACTGAGACATGGTCTGGTAACGGTCCGAGGTCAAAAGCCAGGAGGTCACAACAAGAACAGGGAGCAGGCAAAGAGGAGTCAAAACAACAGTCCGGGGTCACGAATCAAAGATCCAAACACATGCAAAAACACAGGCCAACAGCACAACAACTGATCCAGAATATACAACTGGCAAGGTTCTGGGGGAGCATGCTCAGTAAAGAAGCCTGGGAAATTACCATGAAGATGGAACACCTGAGTAATCAGCACCTCCCAGAACCAGCATGGAATCCTGCCAGCTCATTAGCTCAGGAAAACACAGCAGAGCATCTCCTAATGTGCAAGATGCTCTGCACAGAGGAATCGTGTCACTGCCAGCTCAGTAGTGCAGGAAAGCGCAGCAGAGCACCTCCTAGTGTGCAAGATGCTCTGCACAGAAGAACCGTGACACCAACCACCAGTATTTTGCTATACAAAGTTAAAGCAGTGCCATACTGGCACTAGGATGCTGAATCTATGCATATCTTTTGTTGAAAGATTGGATGCTTGATTGCTGAAATATATGTGTCATGGGCGGGGGCACAGGGCAAATCAGTGGAGAGCTACCCGAGGCGCTCGGATCCGGGATCGTGGCTGTGGCGCGAGTGGCAACCGGATCCGGGGCTCATGCAGCAGCCCGTCGCCCACAACTTAATAAAGGTGGTATTTACCGGGGAAGAGTTTGTCAGTGATGCCACCCGTGGGTTGCGGTGATAGTTTGGTGACACCGCCGCTGCCGTTATATGGGGCGCCTGGGGCTGATGGAGCGGGGCAGCAGGATGGTATCCCCTCCATGGGTAGGGGAGGTGTTGTCCCGGGGCGCAGGTGTAGGTGATGTGCAGTGCTGGAGCGCCGTCTGCAGGCTGGACCAGATGACACCGGTGTACTCACTGTTGAATAAACCACACAAAGTCCAAGTAGTAAACCAAGTGCCGGATACTGGTAGCCTCCGGAGGGGTGTGCTCGGGTCCCGCATACCGGTTGACAGGACAGGGGCCCATCCTCCTGCACTTCAGTGTTTTGTCTTCTGTGTTGACTAGTCCACATAAAATGGGAAAGTCCGCTCCCGGTGTCTTTGCTGTGGGAGATGTTGCCAGCGAGATCTGACCCTTGGGATTTTTTCAGGCACTTGCAGACGCCCTATCCCCCGCGATGGGCTTCCATCTCGCTCTATCTGGGCTCGCTGGAGGGACAAGACGTGGAATCTTGTCCTCTGCTGGCTAATTGACAAGGGGCTTGAAGCTGTCCTCGCACTAGGGTCCAGGCACCCTGACTGTGCATGGCCTTTGGACCAGATTCCCTGCTGTCGGTGCCGGCAGGCTACAACCATGCCCCAGTCCACTTAAGGTCTCCTGCGACCGGATCTCCATCGCCTGTGGCCCTGCTCTGCCGTCTGCCACCTAGTCAGCTCAGGTAGTTCGGGAGCTACAACCCCCGACTACCACTTCACTCCTCTCACTTCCTCTCTCCAGACTAATCTGTTGTATTTCCTCCCCTGTCACCTCCGAATCCCTAGGTGGGTGTCACCATCTGCCTGGCCCCGTCCACTAGTGTGTCCCTATTTTCCTTGGGGAGGTGACTAGGCTTCGTGGCTGGTTTTGTACCTGTGTGTGGGTTGTGTTGGTAGGCAAGGAGGAGAGAGTCCTGCCTCTGTAGGATGGATGCAGTCTCCTGTGACAACCTGGTTTTGCCAGGGCGTCACATATGTAATCAAAGTTCCAGAAATGCACTGCACCTTTGATTGATGTGTGCATTGGGGGCGGCCTTTGTGGGTCAGGTCCTCACTGTAATTCCTCCTCCTGCGTCCTCTATGCCATGCCCCATTTTATTTATTTAAATGTAGCCATTGCTTCTCTTGGTGGTGCTTGCACATTGCCACAGTAATGATGCATTCATAAAAAAAAATGTGCTGGATTCCAGGCATGCGTGTACCGTGATCTCTGGTGCCATTTTATTGCAGACACTGAGGAAAAGATTGAGCGGCAGGGGCGCGTGCACAGTTGAAAATGAAAAAAGTATATATATATATATACACACACATACATACATACATATACACACATATATACAGTTAGGTCCAGAAATATTTGGACAGTGACACAAGTTTTGTTATTTTAGCTGTTTACAAAAACATGTTCAGAAATACAATTATATATATAATATGGGCTGAAAGTGCACACTCCCAGCTGCAATATGAGAGTTTTCACATCCAAATCGGAGAAAGGGTTTAGGAATCATAGCTCTGTAATGCATAGCCTTCTCTTTTTCAAGGAACCAAAAGTAATTGGACAAGGGACTCTAAGGGCTGCAATTAACTCTGAAGGCGTCTCCCTCGTTAACCTGTAATCAATGAAGTAGTTAAAAGGTCTGGGGTTGATTACAGGTGTGTGGTCTTGCATTTGGAAGCTGTTGCTGTGACCAGACAACATGCGGTCTAAGGAACTCTCAATTGAGGTGAAGCAGAACATCCTGAGGCTGAAAAAAAAGAAAAAATCCATCAGAGAGATAGCAGACATGCTTGGAGTAGCAAAATCAACAGTCGGGTACATTCTGAGAAAAAAGGAATTGACTGGTGAGCTTGGGAACTCAAAAAGGCCTGGGCGTCCACGGATGACAACAGTGATGGATGATCGCCGCATACTTTCTTTGGTGAAGAAGAACCCGTTCACAACATCAACTGAAGTCCAGAACACTCTCAGTGAAGTAGGTGTATCTGTCTCTAAGTCAACAGTAAAGAGAAGACTCCATGAAAGTAAATACAAAGGGTTCACATCTAGATGCAAACCATTCATCAATTCCAAAAATAGACAGGCCAGAGTTAAATTTGCTGAAAAACACCTCATGAAGCCAGCTCAGTTCTGGAAAAGTATTCTATGGACAGATGAGACAAAGATCAACCTGTACCAGAATGATGGGAAGAAAAAAGTTTGGAGAAGAAAGGGAACGGCACATGATCCAAGGCACACCACATCCTCTGTAAAACATGGTGGAGGCAACGTGATGGCATGGGCATGCATGGCTTTCAATGGCACTGGGTCATTTGTGTTTATTGATGACATAACAGCAGACAAGAGTAGCCGGATGAATTCTGAAGTGTACCGGGATATACTTTCAGCCCAGATTCAGCCAAATGCCGCAAAAGTTGATCGGACGGCGCTTCATAGTACAGATGGACAATGACCCCAAGCATACAGCCAAAGCTACCCAGGAGTTCATGAGTGCAAAAAAGTGGAACATTCTGCAATGGCCAAGTCAATCACCAGATCTTAACCCAATTGAGCATGCATTTCACTTGCTCAAATCCAGACTTAAGACGGAAAGACCCACAAACAAGCAAGACCTGAAGTATGCGGCTGTAAAGGCCTGGCAAAGCATTAAGAAGGAGGAAACCCAGCGTTTGGTGATGTCCATGGGTTCCAGACTTAAGGCAGTGATTGCCTCCAAAGGATTCGCAACAAAATATTGAAAATAAAAATATTTTGTTTGGGTTTGGTTTATTTGTCCAATTACTTTTGACCTCCTAAAATGTGGAGTGTTTGTAAAGAAATGTGTACAATTCCTACAATTTCTATCAGATATTTTTGTTCAAACCTTCAAATTAAACGTTACAATCTGCACTTGAATTCTGTTGTAGAGGTTTCATTTCAAATCCAATGTGGTGGCATGCAGAGCCCAACTCGCGAAAATTGTGTCACTGTCCAAATATATATATATAAAAGCAAGCGCCAATGCCGCTCATTATCTTCTCCACATTGTCTTCAATAAAATAGCGCCATAGATCACAGTATGTGAATATGCGGACAACACTGATATTTAAAGGAAGACATCCTCACTGTAGCAATTGCGGCACAGCTTGAAATTTAAATAAAGGTAAGAGGGCACGCCATAGAGGACGCAGGAGGAGGTATTTCCATAAAGGACCCAACCCGCAAAGGTCCGCGCCCAATGCACATGCTAATCAAAGGTGCTGTACGTTTCTGGAAATTTGATTACAGATAATTTCAAGCATCAAATCTTTCAACAAAAGGTATGCCTGGATTCAGCATCCTAGTGCCAGTATGGCTCTGCCTTTACTTTATATAGCAAAATCTGGGTGGTTGGTTCTGTGTAAGCATAGATGAAACTTAAAATCACTTAGGCTGGTTTCACACTACGTCTTTTTAACATCCGTTGAAAACGTTATTTTAGCGGAAGTACGGATCCAGTGCAAATGCGTTTTCATTTCAATGCATTTGCAATGGACTCGCGTCCACCTGCGTTCACCTGCGTTTGCGTGCGTTATAGTGCGGATCCGGTGGCTTGCAGTTTTTTAACATGTTTCAAAAACGCTACTTGTAGCGTTTTTGAGCTGCGTCAAAATACTGCAAGTCACCGGATCCGCACTATAACGCACGCGAACGCAGGTGAACGCTGGCGTGCTGATAGACAGGATCCTGCTTTTGTACTGAGCATGCCCAGAAAGTACTGAGCATGCCCAGAACCAGTCTCGCGTGATCTGTCTCTCTCTCCTCCTCCCTCCCTCACCCTCTCTCTCTCTATCTGTCTTTCCCCCTTCCTCCCTCCCTCCCTCTCCCCCACCTGAGAGCTGCGGACACTCGTAACCAAGGTAAATATCGCGTAACCACTTCTCTTAGTTACCCGATGTTTACGTTGGTTACGCGTGCAGGCAGCCCTGCTCCTAGCAGCTGCAGACACTCGTAACCAAGATAAATATCGGGTATCCAAGGCCGATGTTTACCTTGGTTACCAGCGTCTGCAGCTGTCAGAAGCCGGCTCCCAGTCTAGTTTCCCTCACTCCCGATCACATGACTCCAATGCCCGCCCCTAAACATCCAGTGCAGGATCCTGCAAAATAACATATGCGTTTGCATACGTTATTTGCTGTAAAAGCAGGATCCGTACTTCCGCTAAAAAAACGTTTTCAACGGATGTTAAAAAGACGTAGTGTGAAACTAGCCTTACGTGATTAAAATTAGGATAATGTGACACCTGACTGGCTGTACAGCATGATATCCTGCTGAAATAGCATAACGTGCACAATAATCCACCAAAAGATGATATTACAAAAAGTAATATAACAGTCACCTATCCTGCATAAAATGCCAAATCTACTTAAAGGGAATCTGTCAGCAGGCTTTTGCTACCTTATCTGAGAGCAGCATGATGTAGGCAGAGAGACTCTGAATCTAACAATGTATCACTTAGTTTACTATCTGTAGCCATTCTGATGTAATCTAAGGTTTTAGATTTAGCAAAGCAGGAGAGCTGATAGAGCTGTCCTGTCCATACCAGTCTCTCTATAGAAATTATTCATTTACGGTGAGGTGTCAATCAGAGCAGGGGGGGTGTCAAACAACATGGCACAAGCCACCTAGCCACAGCAATGATAATCACGAAGTGATTAAGCCTTTAGTTTATGTACACAACAACACGGAGCGTGATAAGAGAAGCACAGATGATTTTTCTTTTTTAACCCCTACAGCATGCTGTTACATAGCCAAAACCTCCTTACAGATTACCTTTAATATAAAAACCTCCTTACAGTTACCTTTAATATGACCGGATGCCAGGCCAACGTGAAGTGCTTAAATGACTAAATATCACAATAATGTCTTATCTTAGACTAGTTCATTTCTAAAGAGAAAATATGTATTCCGGCTCCAAACAGTAGATAATCTTTATTTTTATTTTTATTTTGAAGTGCATACAAACACAAAGGCAGTGATACCAGCAAGGTCAACTTTGCTGGTATCACTGCTTTTGTGTCTGTATTGCACTTCAGAATAAAAAGAAAAATAAATATTATCCACTGTTTGGGGACGGAATATATATATATATATATTTTCTCTTTGGATGTTTAAACAGCCGTGGCAGGACCGGTTTCCGTGCTCAACATTTGGATGTCAGGCGGAGGTGAGCTGGATCAAATTTTATTTAGTTAATTTCTATATTTGAAATGGAGAACCAATATTGGATATCCAAGCATCAGACTCATAGTGCAACAACAGGCAAAACAGATGAGACAAGACTGTAGTACAAAGACACAGAGGTACAGTCTGGGACCACCTCAAAGATCGTTTCACTTTAGCATCTTCAGGGGGAGATAGGTAGAGACTTAAGGCCGCTTTACACGCTACGATTTATCTGACGATATGTCGTTGAGGTCACGGTTTTCATGACTTACTTCCGTTATCGTTAGCGACATCGTTGCGTGTGACACCTACGTGCGACTCCAAACGATCGCAAATAGGGTGAAAATCGTTGATCGTTGACACGTCGTTCAGTTTCAAAATATTTTTCGTCATTTGGAACGCAGCAGACATATTGCTACGTTTGACACCCTGCCAACGACGAACAACATCCACACGATCCCTTCGTCAAACAATATATCGCTGAACGATGTAGCGTCGTTTGTGAGATATGTACGTGTGACCGCTACAAAACGACCTATGAGCGATCTCGGCAAATCGTAACAACGATCTGGGCGTGTCACATCGCTAACGAGATTGCTAGCGATATCGTTGTGTGTAAAGCAGCCTTTACTGTGCATAATGGACAATCTGGCCCTGCCTGTATGTATCCCCAGGCCATCAACACTAATTTCCAGGATGAACACTGAAACCTAGAAACCTTATTACTAATGAGTTACTGCACTCAAGAAGATGTTCGGTTATATCTCTGCTTACTTATAAGGAACAGCTACTGATTGATACCAAGGGCATAAGGAAGAAAAGAAAAACAGACTGCTACAATTAGGTTTTATTTATAGTTGTCCATGTCAAATACTCACATTGCATTAGACACCACTTCATCAGGCAAAAAGAAAGGAAGTTTTGGACACAGAAGAGATATAAGTTCCTGGGTCCAAGCTGTGACTTACCATAAAGAAACCAGACCTGGTACTGTGATAAACACAAGATTAGTGCGGAGTCTCAGGTCTGAGATATTGTGTACGGATTGGAATTAAGTGGTCAGCTCCATTGGAACAAGCTCTCGTCTCCATCTAAACGACAACTCCGGAAAGTGCTTACTTCACAGTTTTGCTTTGAAGCTGTAGGTTTATGTCTGGGTCACTGTTTATTTCATAATATGGACAAATACAGAAATTTGTGCAACCTCAAAATGACTGTCATAGTGGCGTCTCACATATTATTTGACATGGCTTCATTGTACAGCGATATAGTAATAGAATTGTGTGGACTCTTAGAAGGAACACAAGGACCTTCTCCTTGGCATCTGCTTTACTTATTATATGAAACAGAAGTGACATTTCCTCCATGTAGTAGATAATATGATTACTTCTGCACGTCTCTGCTGGTCTTTGAGCACTGCCACTATTAGAAGGCAAATCTACAATGATCACAAATGCTTTTTCTTCTTTCATTAAAAACAATTTTAATACAGAGGCTAATGAAAAATGTGCTGCATTTAATCATTCCAAAGCAGAATCTATTTACTTCACTTCTAGCTACCTATTCCAAAGGAGAAAAAGGCCCAAGTGCAAATTTTACATGTATGTAACACAGATAAAGTATTTGAGAGAACTGAAATTCAATTCATCCTTGGAGGTCCTCAAAGCTGTGTCAGAGTTATGGACACTCTGTAACACAGCTGTATAGAACTGTGTCACGCTAGTGGATGTGTGGACCCCCTGCGCCACAAGTGGGCTTACCCTGAAGTGTGATGACTAAGTGTCTTCACTAGAGCCTTTGATGGTGAGAATAGACTGGGCTGCTGGTAGACACCAGCTACTACTTCAGGGCAGTCCCCAGTATTGCAGCAAATGACCAGAGGGTAAGGTACACAGGTATGGGAGAGAAGGTAGGATGGAGCTGGAGCAGCAAGCAGGAGCGGGTTCTGGAGGCTAGGAGAACAGAGTCGGAGTAAGCATGTGTCGGTACAGGAGACTAGTGGGAAACTGTTATACTAACACACAAGGAACCTAATTGCTTAGGCACCTACCTGCTGGGAAAAGTGCCTTAAATACACAGAGACTCCCAGCCATAGGCTGAAGACAGTTTAGTTTGCGCATGCTGTCCCTTCAAGAGGCCAGGAGCACATACACGCCTTACGCTGGTTTCACATCAGGGTTTTCCTGCCGCACTCGCAGATCCGACACAGGGACAGTACAGTACATTAAAGTTCACTGGCAAGCTCCGGGCACATGCGGTCATGTGACTGGAGCATGTGACAGCATGTGACCAGGGCTTGCCGCACTGTCTGTGAACTGTATTGTACTGTATTGCCCTTATGCCGGATCCGACAGTGCGGCAGAATACCGCTGATGTGTTTGTGCCCTTAAGGATCTTGCCTGGAAGCCTACACAACATGTGCAAGCCCTGGGATAGAGAAAACTCCCATGACGAGTCAGGCAACAGGAGTAGTGAGGCAACCAATGGCCGGCTGCGGTGGTGAGCACATCGGTGTCCCCACCAGGAGTAGGCAGTGTTGCAGTGCGGTGCTGAGACGTCAGTGTTACAGTACCCGCTCCATACACCCCCTCTTCTCCAGGCTGTCATGGGTATTGCATGCTGCACAGACAACCCTGCGGTGTCTGGCTGTAAAAGGTCGCTGCAATTGGCTGCACAAATGGCTCCTTGATATTCCATTCTTTCTTCTTGGTGGGAATGGAGTTCTAGGTATTTTATCTGTTAATGTTAAGTCTCTCCCTTTTGTACCCTGCAGATATCTTGGCAGTTCAGCTGCAAGTCCTTATCTAATCTCCCTGTATTTATATAGTTCTGCATTCCCCCTTGGTATGTTACTGGTTGCCAGTAACTACCTCTAAGCTGTTCAAATTACAAGCAGTCAGCTTGAAATTTCCTGGCTGGCGAAGGAGGTACGGCGGGCCTCAGTGCATTCAAACGGACATTCACTGACCGCAGGAAGGACAGGATATGATCTTGCTGTTTACGTTGGCAGGTCAGCTCTCAAAATAGTTCTTAGAGTGGTGGAGGATTGGAATTAGCATGGTCTATGGCCTGAGCAAGCTGTCACTCCAGCGAGTGTGGACCCAATGAGCCATGACTGGTCTTACCTTGCAGGGGCATGACTAAGTGCCTACCAGGACTTCACCAGAGCTTCTGATGGTGAGGATAGATTGGTCTTCCAGTAGACACTAGGTACCACTACAAGGTAGGAACTGGTACTGCAGCAGCTGACCGGAGGGTCAGGGACGCAGATACGGGACAGCAGGCAGGACGGAGTTGGAGCAGCAAGAAGGAGTGGGTATTGGAGGCCTGTAGGACAGAGTCGGAACAAGAAGGAGTCGGGAGATTGGTATACCAGCAGGAGCTAGACACACAAGGAACTAAAATGCTTAGGCACTTACCTGCTGGGGAAAGTGCATTAAATACACAGAGACTCCCAGCCATAGCCTGGAAACACTTTAGGGTGAGCTGTCCCTTTAAGAGAGCAAAAGCGCAAGCACGCATGTGCTAAGAATCCTGTCAAACAGGGGAACAGGAAAGCGGAGCGGGGAGGACACCAATGGCCAGCTGCGACACTGAGCATGTTGGCTTCCCGGATGAGACAGCAGTTCAGTGCAGGATGCCGGCATTGCAAAATGCATGAGAAAGGAAATGCTGTATTATGGAATCTCCTTATTAACTTATTAAAGCAAACTCACAGGTACAATATGTGCTTATTGAAATCAATGGTGATGTTGGGTACAATATGGATCCATAATACAGCTGTTTTTCAGAGCCCCAAGTAAAAAAACCTAAAGATATTTCAATAAAATGTATTACTTGGACTCATATGAATCTGCTGATTCAGTATAAAAATGTCTAGAGTTACTGGCCCAGTAATTTTCATAACTTACTGTACAATAATTTATTGTCCAGTAGATTTCACAATAACTTTACATGCTGCACTAAACAACCATATGCTTATCCTGCCTTTACTTGTAACTACTAGAGATGAGCAAACCGGTCCCGGTTCGGCTCGAGGTCGGTTCGCCGAACGGAGGTCCCGTTCGAGTTCGGCTCGTCGAACGTTCGACGAACCGAACTCGAACTGCATAGGAAACAATGGCAGGCAATCACAAACACATAAAAACACCTAGAAAACACCCTCAAAGGTGTCCAAAAGGTGACAAACAACTCACAACACAAACACATGGGAAAGTGACAAGGACAAATTGTCATGTGAAAACAAAACAGCGTTACGAGGAAAAAGAGGACGAGACACAGATATAGGCATGGCACGCCCTTCTAAAATCATGTAAAACACCGCAAGGTGACTCCAAGCAGAGTCTCCCTTTTTTCCAAAAATTGGGCCCCACAGACACCACTTCAGTGGCAGCACTTGTGCCCCAGTTGTACACTTCACAGCTAGATTTGCATCAAGCACATTCAAAAATACGCCATAATTAACCGTCCCCAGGATGACACCGGGGTAGGTAGCAAAGTCTTTCCTGATCCCAGCTCTGTTCATCTTGGCTCCTTTTAAAAAACACAGCAAGCAAGGGTTACTCCAAGCGGAGTCTCCCTTTTTTCAAAAAATTGGGCCCCACACACCCACCCCTTCAGTGGCAGCAGTTGTGCCCCAGTTGTACACTTCACAGCTAGATTTGCATCAAGCACATTCAAAAATACGCCATAATTAACCGTCCCCAGGATGACTCTGGAGTAGGTAGATAAAGTCTTTGCTGAACCATGACTTGTTCATTTTGGCTCTTTTTAAAAACAATGTAAGCAAGGGTTACTCCAAGCGGAGTCTCCCTTTTTTCCCAAAAATTGGGCCCCACACACACCCACCCCTTCAGTGGCAGCAGTTGTGCCCCAGTTGTACACTTCACAGCTAGATTTGCATCAAGCACATTCAAAAATACGCCATAATTAACCGTCCCCAGGATGACACCAGGGTAGGTAGCAAAGTCTTTCCTGATCCCAGCTCTGTTCATCTTGGCTTCTTTTAAAAAACAATGTAAGCAAGGGTTACTCCAAGCGGAGTCTCCCTTTTTTCAAAAAATTGGGCCCCACACACACCCACCCCTTCAGTGGCAGCAGTTGTGCCCTAGTTGCAAACAGGATGTTTTGATTTGCATCAAGCACATTCCAAATCCACAAGCATTTACTCTCCCCAGGATGACACAGGGGTAGTAAATTCCTTGTGGATCCATGACTTGTTCATTTTGATGAACGTCAGTCTGTCCACATTGTCACTGGACAGACGCGTGCGCTTATCTGTCAGCACACACCCAGCAGCACTGAAGACACGTTCAGAGACAACGCTGGCAGCTGGACACGACAAAATCTCCAAGGCGTAACTGGAGAGCTCTGACCATTTTTCTAGATTTGAAGCCCAAAAGGAGCAAGGCTCCATTTGCAAAGTCATGGCATCGATGTTCATTTGGAGATACTCCTGTATCATCCTCTCCAGCCGTTGACTATGTGTCAGACTTGTTGTCTCTGGTGGCCTTGCAAAAGAGGGTCTAAAAAAATTATGAAAAGATTCCATAAAATTGCTGTTACCAGCACCAGATACGGTCCTAATGGTACGGGTAGACTGTTGAAGATGACGAGACCGTCCCATGTTTGGCAAGTTACAACTGGGAGAATCACTCCCTGCACCTGCACGGTTGTTTGGTGGAAAAGCCGAGCTAAGATCGAGTAACAGCTTCTGCTGATACTCCTGCATACGTGCGTCCCTTTCTATGGCTGGAATTATGTCACAAAATTTGGACTTGTACCGGGGATCTAATAGTGTGGCAAGCCAGTAGTCATCATCACTTCTAATTTTGACAATACGAGGGTCATGTTGGAGGTAGTGCAACAAGAAGGCACTCATGTGTCTTGCGCAGCCATGCGGACCAAGTCCACGCTGTGTTTGTGGCATAGAGGTGCTAACCGTTCTTTCTTCCTCTGACATCTCCCCCCAACCTCTTTCAACTGAAATTTGACCAAGGTCTCCCTCATCTGCTGAGTCTTCCATGTCCATGGACAGTTCGTCCTCCATTTCTTCATGTTCTCCTGCACCTTCCTCAACATTTAGCCTGCTACTATGCGCCCTTGTTGATCCCTGTCCCCCATGGTCCCATGCCTGGCGCCTTGGTGATGATGAACGTCTGGACCTTGGTGATGTTGTTGTGTCTTGCGCATATGAATCCTCCTGTAGTTCATCCCCTTCCTGTTGTCCCACCCCCTGACTCCGAATAGTGTTTAGCGTGTGCTCCAGCATGTAAATGACTGGAATTGTCATGCTGATAATGGCATTGTCAGCGCTAAACATATTCGTCGCCATGTCGAAACTGTGCAGAAGGGTGCATAGGTCCTTGATCTGAGACCACTCCATCAGGGTGATCTGACCCACCTCTGCATCTCCTTGGCCCAGGCTATACGTCATGACATATTGCACCAGGGCTCGGCGGTGCTGCCACAGTCGCTGTAACATGTGGAGAGTTGAATTCCAGCGTGTCGCCACATCGCATTTCAGGTGATGAACCGGCAGGCCGAAAGACTTCTGGAGCGATGCAAGTCGCTCAGCTGCGGCGCTTGAACGGCGGAAGTGAGCAGACAGTTTTCGTGCCCTGTTCAGAAGGCCATCTAGGCCGGGATAGTGTGTTAAAAATTGCTGGACGACAAGGTTCAACACGTGAGCCATACAAGGTACATGTGTCACCTTGCCCAGGCGAAGGGCCGCACCCAGGTTTGCAGCATTGTCGCACACGGCCTTACCAGGCTGCAGGTTGAGTGGAGACAACCATTTATTAAACTCGGACCGCAGAGCTGACCACAACTCCTCAGCTGTGTGACTCTTATTCCCAAGACATGTCAAGCTAAAGACCACCTGATGCCGTTGCGCTCTGCTGCCAGCATAGTAATGGGGGGTGCGTGATTCCTTCTGCGCAGTGAGAACGCTGGTGGCCTGACCAGGCAGGCTTGGGGCGGAGGTGGAGGACCCAGATGAGGTGGAGGATGCAGAAGCAGTGGCGGAACTTGGACAGACAGAGGATTGACACACAAGTCGTGGGGACGGCAAGACTTGTGCAGTAGACCCTTCACCATCTATCACCATAGTTATCCAGTGCCCAGTCAGCGACATGTAACGTCCCTGTCCATGCTTACTGGTCCAAGTATCGGTGGTGAAATGCACCCGTTCACACACAGAGTTTCTCAAGGAAGCGGTGATGTTGTGTGCGACATGCTGGTGTAGCGCGGGCACACCTTTCTTAGAGAAGTAGTGGCAACTAGGCATCTGGTACTGGGGCACAGCGACAGACATAAGGTCTCTAAAATCCTGTGTGTCCACTAGGCGGAAAGGCAGCATTTCGGTAGCCAACAGCTTACAGAGGGATAGAGTCAACCTCTTAGCTTTGTCATGGGTCGCAGGAAGTGGCCTTTTATTTGACCACATCTGAGGGACAGAGATCTGGCTGCTGTGTGTAGACGGTGTTGAGTAGGGTGCCCCTGGAAAAATGCAGGTTTGTGAGGAAAGTGCAGGCGGAGACATGATGTTGCCTTCATCCAACGTTGGTGTTATCGATGTCTGAGACAGCTGTACACACTCACTTGTTTCCCCTTCCAAACCAACTGACGACCTACCAAGCAAACTGCCTGTTGCGGTTACAGTGGTGGAAGTTGTGGGTGGAAAAACAGGTGTGACAGCTGTCCCCACAGTCCTAGAAGATGACGAGCGCGCGGATGCACTGGAAGGGGCAGGCGGTGGATGGTTCACTCCGCTAGGCCGCATTGCAGCACGGTGAGCTTCCCACTGGGCCATATGATATTTATTCATGTGATGATTCATGGAAGAAGTTGTCAAACTGCTGAGGTTTTTGACCTCTACTAAGAGAACCATGACAAATTTTACAGCTCACATAATTGGGGCGATCTTTTTCTATGTCAAAAAAGGACCAGGCTAGGCAAGGCTTAGAGGCCATGCGACCTGTTGATCCACCCCGAATAATGCTCAGAGGCAGAGTGGTGGCTGAGGATGCAGTTGTAGACGTGCTACCAGTACTCCGACTGTGTCCAGGAAGGCGCAAGGTAACTTCGTCATCAGTTGCATCCTCCTCCACCACCTCTGTTGACCTCCTCGAGTGCCTGACTGTGGGTTGACAGTAGGTGGGATCTAGAACTTCATCATCAATTGTTGTGTTTGCACTCCCCTCCCCCTCAGACTGAGCCTCTTCTTGCCCTGACCGAATATTTAAGTTGTCATCCCAATTGGGTATCTGCGTCTCATCTTCATCAGTATGTTCCTCATTGTCTATAACCACAGGTGTTACAGTTTGTGACAAAGTGTCAACATTATGCTCAGAAACTTGGTCCTCACGGCCTGAATCAGAGTCACAAAGGTTCTGGGCATCACTGCAGACCATTTCCTGTTCTGTACTCACTGTAGCTTGGGAGCAGACCTCTGATTCCCAGGCTATAGTGTGACTGAACAGCTCTGCAGACTCAGCCATCTCAGTTCCACCATACTGTGCAGGGCTAATGGATACTTCAGAGCTGGGAGAAAGCAAGTTTGATTGGGATGACAACTCAGAGTACTGGTGTTTTTTGGATGCAGTACTTGAAGTGGCTGAGAGGGCACTTGTTGGACCACTTGAGATCCATTCAAGCATTTTCCTTTTTTGGCCATCATCTACCTTTGTTCCTGTTGTTCGTGTCCGTAAAAAAGGGAGCACATCGGATTGTCCACGGTAAGTAGTAGACATCTTACTTTTGCTGGTAGATGGTCTATCTTCAGCAGATGATAATGGAGCTTTGCCACCTTCCCCACGGACAAAACCTTTTTTTCCTTTTCCACCACGCCTCTTCCCCTTTCCACCAGCATCTGTCATTTTGCCACTCATGTTGATTGCGACAAGATTGTGCACTGAAAATGTGGTAGTAAAAATTGAGAGGTGGTGTAGATTGCAGCGGTGGTCTAGCTTTATTAACAGCAGAATAATAAAGAATAAATATCCCTGACAATGCAACTACGGCCCTTAAACTGGCAGCATCAATTGCTAGTATAATGGCTTAGTTATAATGAGTTGGAGTGTGCAATGCAGGTAGAGGTGCTGCAAATGTCTTTGCACTAGTGTGACTAGACAAAAGTCCAATAGCCATGTTTAGGATGCCACTAGGTCCACTGAGTGTTTGCTAGTATAATGGCTTAGTTATAATGAGTTGGAGTGTGCAATGCAGGCAGAGGTGCTGGAAATGTCTTTGCACTAGTGTGACTAGATAAAAGTCCAATAGCCACATTTAGGATGCCACTAGGTACACTGAGTGTTTGCTAGTATAATGGCTTAGTTATAATGAGTTGGAGTGTGCAATGCAGGTAGAGGTGCTGCAAATGTCTTTGCACTAGTGTGACTAGACAAAAGTCCAATAGCCACGTTTAGGATGCCACTAGGTACACTGAGTGTTTGCTAGTATAATGGCTTAGTTATAATGAGTTGGAGTGTGCAATGCAGGCAGACGTGCTGCAAATATCTTTCCACTAGTGTGACTAGACAACAGTCCAATAGCCACGTTTAGGATGCCACTAGGTACACTGAGTGTTTGCTAGTATAATGGCTTAGTTATAATGAGTTGGAGTGTGCAATGCAGGTAGAGGTGCTGCAAATGTCTTTGCACTAGTGTGACTAGACAAAAGTCCAATAGCCACGTTTAGGATGCCACTAGGTACACTGAGTGTTTGCTAGTATAATGGCTTAGTTATAATGAGTTGGAGTGTGCAATGCAGGCAGAGGTGCTGCAAATATCTTTGCACTAGTGGGACTATAGCAAAGTCCAATAGCCACGTTTAGGATGCCACTAGGTACACTGAGTGTTTGCTAGTATAATGGCTTAGATATAATGAGTTGGAGTGTGCAATGCAGGTAGAGGTGCTGCAAATGACTTTGCACTAGTGTGACTAGACAAAAGTCCAATAGCCACGTTTAGGATGCCACTAGGTACACTGAGTGTTTGCTAGTATAATGGCTTAGTTATAATGAGTTGGAGTGTGCAATGCAGGCAGAGGTGCTGCAAATGTCTTTGCACTAGTGTGACTAGACAAAAGTCCAATAGCCACGTTTAGGATGCCACTAGGTACACTGAGTGTTTGCTAGTATAATGGCTTAGTTATAATGAGTTGGAGTGTGCAATGCAGGTAGAGGTGCTGCAAATGTCTTTGCACTAGTGTGACTAGACAAAAGTCCAATAGCCACGTTTAGGATGCCACTAGGTACACTGAGTGTTTGCTAGTATAATGGCTTAGTTATAATGAGTTGGAGTGTGCAATGCAGGTAGAGGTGCTGCAAATGTCTTTGCACTAGTGTGACTAGACAAAAGTCCAATAGCCACTTTTAGGATGCCACTAGGTACACTGAGTGTTTGCTAGTATAATGGCTTAGTTATAATGAGTTGGAGTGTGCAATGCAGGCAGAGGTGCTGCAAATATCTTTGCACTAGTGGGACTATAGCAAAGTCCAATAGCCACGTTTAGGATGCCACTAGGTACACTGAGTGTTTGCTAGTATAATGGCTTAGTTATAATGAGTTGGAGTGTGCAATGCAGGTAGAGGTGCTGCAAATGTCTTTGCACTAGTGTGACTAGACAAAAGTCCAATAGCCACGTTTAGGATGCCACTAGGTACACTGAGTGTTTGCTAGTATAATGGCTTAGTTATAATGAGTTGGAGTGTGCAGAGGACAGGAGGGTACAGTGCCAGGATTGTGGGGCTCTGGGTAGAGGAAAGGAAGCCTGCCTTTCTAGTCCCTCCTAATGGGGAAATGCAGCGACGAAATCCCTGACCTTTGCTACACAGACGCTGTCGCTGTTTTCAGGACCTGTCACCTATGGCTCTGACCCTGCCGGTACAAGCCCTTAAAAGGACTGATGGAAAGTGCTATCCCTATGCTGTCCAGCGCTGTGTATGGAGCGCATACAGCAGTATCGGCGAAAGGACAAAGGACGGAGCTGCGCCACTGATGTCTGACACCAAGGACGCAGAAGAGATAATGGCGTCCGGACGGCCAGATACTCGTTTTTATAATGCAGGGACATGTGACATGGACATCCTATCACACATGCCGTTGCTTCTCTGGCTAAAAGTCCACTTAGCTGTGTGTGTATCTGGGATTGGCTGACATGCTGGCCCGCCCCACAAGACGCGCGCGCTTAGGGAAGGAAGACAAGGAAAAAAAAAAAATGGCGATCGCCATTATACAAACAGCAGTGATCTGAAGGCGCTGTTCCCGCACACTATACACTGAAATGTCATAATAGTGTGAGTCACAGAGTGACTTACACTATTACAGCGGAAAGCCAGCTAGGAATTAGCTGTTTTTTTGCTGCTAGAACCGTTCTCGAACGTTTCTAGAACTATCGAGCTTTTGCAAAAAGCTCGAGTTCTAGTTCGATCTAGAACAGGCCCCAAAATCACTCGAGCCTAGAACTGGAGAACCTCGAACAGCGAACCGCGCTCAACTCTAGTAACTACCATTCCTAATTTTATAATTTTTTAAACAATAAAATAAATGACAATAAAGGAGGTTTTCCAATATTATTTATCTACATACATGAGTGTTGTGTCCCATTTGTCCAAGTTATTGATGACCACAGATGCCACCTTCAGAAATATATCAGTGACAATACCTTCAGACAACCTCTTTAGCTCAGACACAATTACCTGCACTATTACACATAATAAGGACGAGAGAATGAGAACATTTGTTCACATTTGCCAAGGTCCTGTTCATTGGAATACTTGTACAGGAAAGAATAGAAAAATGAAAAACAGGAAGAAGAAACTCAAAAACAAGACAGAAACAATTGTCATATGCCATTGAGATGCCTGAAGACAGAGGCGAGAACATTCTTCAAGTCTCCATACACTTGAGTTGATCATAATGAGCCATTTTGACCAAAATCATTTGTCATGTGAAATGTAAGAATGCACAATTGTTTTAGCTGACCAATGAATGACTTTCATGATCTGGGCAGAAGTTGGACATACAGTTAGGTCCAGAAATATTTGGACAGTGACACAATTTTCGCGAGTTGGGCTCTGCATGCCACCACATTGGATTTGAAATGAAATCTCTACAACAGAATTCAAGTGCAGATTATAACGTTTAATTTGAAGGTTTGAACAAAAATATCTGATAGAAATTGTAGGAATTGTACACATTTCTTTACAAACACTCCACATTTTAGGAGGTAAAAAGTAATTGGACAAATAAACCAAACCCAAAAAAAAAATTTTTGTTTTCAATATTTTGTTGCGAATCCTTTGGAGGCAATCACTGCCTTAAGTCTGGAACCCATGGACATCACCAAACGCTGGGTTTCCTCCTTCTTAATGCTTTGCCAGGCCTTTACAGCCGCATACTTCAGGTCTTGCTTGTTTGTGGGTCTTTCCGTCTTAAGTCTGGATTTGAGCAAGGGAAATGCATGCTCAATTGGGTTAAGATCTGGTGATTGACTTGGCCATTGCAGAATGTTCCACTTTTTTGCACTCATGAACTCCTTGGTAGCTTTGGCTGTATGCTTGGGGTCATTATCCATCTGTACTATGAAGTGCCGTCCGATCAACTTTGCGGCATTTGGCTGAATCTGGGCTGAAAGTATATCCCGGTACACTTCAAAATTCATCCGGCTACTCTTGTCTGCTGTTATGTCATCAATAAACACAAGTGACGCAGTGCCATTGAAAGCCATGCATGCCCATGCCATCACGTTGCCTCCACCATGTTTTACAGAGGATGTGGTGTGCCTTGGATCATGTGCCGTTCCCTTTCTTCTCCAAACATTTTTCTTCCCATCATTCTGGTACAGGTTGATCTTGGTCTCATCTGTCCATAGAATACTTTTCCAGAACTGAGCTGACTTCATGAGGTGTTTTTCAGCAAATTTAACTCTGGCCTGTCTATTTTTGGAATTGATGAATGGTTTGCATCTAGATGTGAACCCTTTGTATTCATTTTCATGGAGTCTTCTCTTTACTGTTGACTTAGAGACAGATACACCTACTTCACTGAGAGTGTTCTGGACTTCAGTTGATGTTGTGAACGGGTTCTTCTTCACCAAAGAAAGTATGCGGCGATCATCCACCACTGTTGTCATCCGTGGATGCCCAGGCCTTTTTGAGTTCCCAAGCTCAATGCAAAACCACACACCTGTAATCAACCCCAGACCTTTTAACTACTTCATTGATTACAGGTTAATGAGGGAGACGCCTTCAGAGTTAATTGCATCCCTTAGAGTCCCTTGTCCAATTACTTTTGGTCCCTTGAAAAAGAGGAGGCTATGCATTACAGAGCTATGATTCCTAAACCCTTTCTCCGATTTGGATGTGAAAACTCTCATATTGCAGCTGGGAGTGTGCACTTTCAGCCCATATTATATATATAATTGTATTTCTGAACATGTTTTTGTAAACAGCTAAAATAACAAAACTGGTGTCACTGTCCAAATATTTCTGCACCTAACTGTATAAAACAATTTTGTGTGATCATCAGTCATAGTCCACCACTGACCTTTCTAAAAGAACATCTACACAATGTTCCCAAAAAACTTGTTTGTCCTTTGCCTTGTGTCAATAGATATATATTGGCCAGTGTTAATGACTTTAATGCTTATGATCTAAAATATGTATGGCTGAATTAATGGAATGATCATTCACCGGATGATTATTCATTCAATGGTTGTTTCAACCGTACTCCTACTTCTATCTCATAGAATCATAGAATGGTAGAGTTTGAAGAGACCTCTAGAGCCATTGTGTCCAACCACCTGTGAGTGCAGGTTTTCCTAAACCTGTTTATCCAGCTTCTGCTTGAAAGTTTCCATTGATGGAGAGCTCACCACCTCCCGTGGTCGCCTGTTTCCCTCCCTGACTGCCCTCACTGTCAGAAAGGTTTTCCTAATGTCTAATCTGAATCTCCTCCCTTTTAGTTTCATCCCATTCCTTCTTGTACTTCCTTGTGCTAATAAGTATTGGGTTGTTCCCTCTGCATTGTGATGACCTTTCAGATATTTGCAGACCGCTATTAAGTCTCCTTTCAGCCTTCTCTTTTGCAAACTAAACATTATCAGTTCTTTTAGCCGGTCTTCATATGACATGGTTTGCAGACCTTCTACCATCTTGCTTGCTTTTCTCTGGACTTGCCCCAATATATCAATATATTTTTTTAATTGGGGCGCCCAGAACTGTAGACTGTATTCCAGGTGTGGTCTGACCAGGGCAGAGTATAGTCACCTCAACAAAGTTCATATATGGTTTAGACCAGTCTTTCTGGTCCTCAAAGTCCCCCAACGGGTTATGATTTATGGATATCCTATAGAAAGAACCTGTGGCAATTTCTGATGCCTTGTAAATAATTCCATTCCCTGTGCAATGCTAAAGAAACCCTGAAAACATAATCTGTTGTGAGGCCTTGAGGAGTTGATGAACACTAGTTTAGACAACTGTCTTGACGGCAGCTGACAATACCAATAGGAAAAAACCTCCTTCACTATTTTAACCTAGAGTGTATTTTGCACAGTTTTATATGTTAATGTTGTGTTTTATATACCTGGTGCATTTGGATCCTGTCACTTTTGAACTAAAATGGAAAAAAATATTACCTATTCAATTACCGGTAGTTAAAAAGTGTAGAGAAGAGAAAAAAAACAACGAAAGAAATATTGTTAGGTTGTGTAGTAATCGTATGAGGCAGCTGTCGTTTGTCCATCAGGTCAACCAGGAATGAAAATAGACATCAGGAAACAGAAGACACTCAATCCAATAAACACAAGTCACAAGCATTACAGAGAGTTTTCTAAGGATATGATTTATACGGGAGGAAATGGCTGCGGAAGTGAATGATATCTGACACAAATGCTGCTAAGACTGTCTGTATATCGGAGGAGAAGACGCTGTACCGCATCTGTATCGTTATTATGGAGAAAGGCAAGAACAGCGCATCACATCAGACAGGAGGAAAACTACTCAACTCAATTACTCTGCCGAAAAGAGGGTGTTAATAGAATCAACAGTACAAAGACCGGATTAATTTAGGATCTGCATTATTACATGTAGCCTTTTTTATACATGAAATCACACAATTCTGTAATTTGATGAGTAGAGCTGCTGTTGCCCTGGTTTAAATGATGGGCTATTTTTTATAAGCTATCTTTTTTTCTATAAACAGCGTTATAAACTTAAGGGAATCTGTCAGCTGATTTTTGCTACCTCATCTGAAAGCAGCATGATGTAGGCAAAGAGATTCTGAATCCAACGATGTATCACTTAGATTACTGGCTGCAGCCGTTCTCACATAATCAAAGATTTTTTTTTTTTGCATGTAGCAGGCTGCTTTCACACTACGTTTTTTTAACATGCGTCATGAACGTTTTTTTAACGCAAAAACGGATCCAGTGCAAATGCGTTTTCATTTCAATGCATTTGCAATGGTCTCGCGTCAACATGCGTTCACCTGCGTTTGCGTGTGTTATAGTGAGGATCCAGCGACTTGCAGTTTTTTTACTTTTTTCAAAAACGCTACTTGTAGCGTTTTTGAGCTGTGTCCAAATACTGTTTTTCACTGGATCCTGACTATACTGCACGCAAACGCATGTGTATGCTGGCATGCTGATAGAGAGGATCCTGCTTGTTCTACTGAGCATGCCCAGAAACCAGCCTGGCGTGATCAGTCTCTCTCCCCCTCCCTCTCTCCCCCTCCCTCTCTCTCCTCTCTCTCTCCCTCGCCTGAGAGCGGCGGACGCTCGTAACCAAGGAAAATATCGGGTAACCAAGCAAAGCGCTTCGCTTAGTTACCCGATGTTTACGTTGGTTACGTGTGCAGGGAGCAGGCAGCCCGGCTCCTAGCAGCTACGGACGCTCGTTACCAAGGTAAACATCGGGTATCCAAGCAAAGCACTTCGCTTAGTTACCCAATGTTTACCTTGGTTACCAGCGTCTGCAGCTGTCAGATGCCGACTCCCAGTCTATCACGTTCAGTTCCCTTCACTCCCGATCACATGACTTCAATGCCCACCCATAAACTTCAAGTGGCAGGATCCTGCAAAATAACACATGCGTTTGCATGCGTTTTTCTTTGTAAAAACAGGATCCACTTTTACAGCAAAAAAATGTTCATGACGCATGTTAAAAAAACGTAGTGTGAAAGCAGCCTAAGCTGCACCTGCCCACAGCAGTCTTTAAGGGTACATTCCCATGGACAGAAGCTGCTAATCACAGAAGGTGACAGAGTCGGACTTGAATTCCTCATTTAGGCTATGTTCACACGCGGCATCTTTTTTGTCAGTGCATCTTAAAATGCTCCAAAAACGCATCAAAAAGGTAATGCGTTTTTACTACGTTTTTTGCTGTGTTTTTACCACGTTTTGCCAATGCGTTTTTTTAAGTCAAATCTCTTGACTGGAAGGGCTCAAAAATGCTGGTAAAAACGCAAAAAGAATTGACATGCTGCATTTTAAAAAACACAGCCAACAAAAGATGCACTGTGTGGACAGCAAAATAGAAATCTCATAGACTTTGCTGGGAAAAGGAAATGCATGCAAAAGATGCCCTGTGTGAACTTAGCCTATCACAGTGCATCTTTTGCTGCGTTTTTGTTGCATATTTGAGGTCCCAAACATGCACCTAAATGCATGCATTTCCTTCTCCCAGCAAAGTCTATGAGATTTCTATTTTGCTGTCTACGCAGTGCATCTTTTTTTGGTTGCATTTTTTGAAGATGCAGCAAAGATGCAGCATGTCAATTCTTTTTGCGTTTTTCCAGCGTTTTTGAGCCCTTCCAGTCAATAGATTTGACTTAAAAAACGCATTTGGCAAAATGTGGTAAAAACGCATGCGTTTTTTGATGCGTTTTTGCCGCAGGTGCATTTTTTGTGGCTAGTAAAGATGCAGTGTGTGAACATAGTCATAAGAAGCTTAAACTAAAATTGTAGGTAAACATAAACACACTTTGAGATAAGAGACACAGGGCTGTAATCTGATGGTTAACCCTTGCAGCACGCTGCCTTCAGATTACATGGCAAAAATCTGCTAACAGATTCACTTTAATGTCAAAGATAATAAAGCAATGAGCACCAGATTTATTGGTCTTTACTGTACATTTCAAAAAATATTCAAGCCACGATAAAAAAATAAAATAAAATGTCAACTGACAGTTCTCATTTGGGCATATCAGCATCATACAGGGGGGGTCTCCTATCTAAGAGCAAAAACAAATCCAATTTTCACACCATTAGCTATAGGATTTAAATCTAATAACACATTTCCCCAACAGCATCTGGTCAAAGGAAAATGTATGACTCCTCCAAGCTATATTATTTGATCGCCAAGAGTTTTCTAACTGGACCTGCAGTGATTTGCTGACCACCAGTTTGGCTGAACCTTCCAAACAAGTTGTCTTCATGAGATAACCCTTTAAGGCTAAGACCCCACTTTGCTTTTTACCTGCTTTTTACCTGCTTTTTCAACTGCAGCGTTTAATGCCAAAATGGATGTGTTCTGCTTTTCAAGTTTAGGGGTACGTTGCACGCTGCGACATCGCAAACCGATGCTGCGATGTCGAGTGCGATAGTCCCCGCCCCCGTCGCAGCAGCGATATCTTGTGATTACTGCTGTAGCAAACATTATCGCTACGGTTACTTCACACACACTTACCTGCCCTGCGACATCGCTCTGGCCGGCGACCCGTCTCCTTATTAAGGGGACGGGTCGTGCGGCGTCATAGCGACGTCACACGGCAGGTGGCCAATAGAAGCGGAGGGGCGGAGATGAGCGGGACATAAAGATCCCACCCCCCTCTTTCCTTCTGGAGAGCCGGCGTTAGACGCGGTGACACAGGTAGGAGTTGTTCCTCGCTCCTGCGGCTTCTCACACAGCGATGTGTGCTGCCGCAGGAACGAGGAACAACATCGTACCTGTCACTGCTGCCAAATTATGGAAATGTCGGACCGTACACCAATGATATGATAACGACGCTTTTGCGCTCGTTAATCATATCATAAAGTCTTTACACACTACGATATCGAATGCGACGCCGGATGTGCAGTTCTAAACACAAATGGCAAAAACAAGTGACATGTCAATTGTTTTTGCCATTTGGGTTTTGCACTGCAAAGCTGAGTTTTTACCCAAATTTCTGCCACAAAAAGGCTGCAGTTTGAACTGCATAGTGGGGTTTAGAAACCCAAATTCCCATAGACTTTGCTTGAAAAGCAGAACACATCCATTTTGGCATTAAACGCTGCAGTTAAAAAAGCAGCAAAAAAGCAGGTAAAAATCAGGTAAAAAGCAAAGTGGGGTCTTAGAGTATAAGCTTGTCTATGAAAGTTAATTACAACAGTTTGCATAGATTATAATTGTGGTGAATACTCACAGGAACTGCTTGGTCGATACAATCCGCCTGGATAACGCCTGCCCATTGTTGATAGTCAAAACATTTCAGCTACTTCGAAAATGTTGATTGATGAAACTTATAGGTTAGTCTTCTTCACCTATAGCAAGAAAACATAATTATGAAGCCTCATAAACTTTTAAATGTGTTATCTGTATTAAATATTATGTCTGGGACGAAAATATACAGGACGGCAATTAGAGATTGGTGGTTCAATACCCGTAACACCCATCAATCAGCTAGATTTGCTTTAGTAGTGGCCAGATGTAAGCAATGCACAGACCCAAAGCAGCACGGCTCCTAGTCCTTACATTCTGTAGTGGCCACTGCCGAATACTACACTTTATATCCCATTCAAGTTCTACATCGTACCCTGCTCACATCCGGTCACTGCTAGAGCAGATATCAGCTGATCACTGGGGGTAATTGGTATTGGACCCCACTTTCTTATCCCATAAATTTGTCATTATTGCAATCCCAGGCAAACCTTTTAACCTATAAAATAAAAATGAAAAGATTCTCTGTCAGCACTAATTGAACAGTATCACACTGTATAGTCACAGACCCCAATGACAAGATACATAGTAATAACCTGTATCTAATTGGGGGTATGCTCATTAGTGTATAAATAATCGGTCCGATTCTAATCCATAAAATTGGGACAAGGGTTATCTGTATGTCAATCCTTATGTCATGGGAGTGCTATGTGATTTTTTTCTCGCCTAGCATACATTTGATATGCACATTACATGCGTATGCAATGCATTTTTAACATTATCTTTTACATACCATAATACTCCTGGGACAGTTCATGGTTATTGGGACTTCACAGCCTAAAAATACCAGTCCACAGCCGCCCCAGAAGTGGTGCATCACATTAGATGCCCCAATTCAAGTGTTTCACCTCGGCTCTTCCTGATTGTCCTGTTGCGTTGATAATTGGGATAATGGTAGTTGGGGTTGATGTCAGCTGTGTAGTGTCAGCTGGCATCAAGCCCAGGGGTTAGTAATGGAGAGGTTTCTATCAGATCTACTCATTACTAACTTGGTAAATGAAAAGATAAACCACACACAAATACTTTACGTCACTGATGTCACTGCTCATCACAGTGGCTGGGCAGCGTGAGCCGGGAGTGGCTGCTGCTCAAATCCTAATGAAGTCGGGCAACATTGTGGGAAGCGCTGAACTATGTCAGACCTACGTGGGAACTTTGCTTCCCAATAAATTGGTGAACGAGTTACAGTCTCTTTTTTATTTATCAGTTTTTATGTTTTTCGGGTTTTCATTTGTGGACTACATCAGCTTCCCTGGACTACTGTATATTGAACCAGAGAGAATAAAGTAGTGTATTTTAAAATAAAGTATTTGCGTGTGTTTTTTTTTTCTTTCAATTTACTTGGTTATTAATGGGGGTGTCTGATGGACACCTCTCCATTACTAACACCAGAGCTTGATGCCAGCTGACACTACACAGCTGACACTAACCTCATAAACCATTATCCCTATTGCCAACACAGTAGGGCAATCAGGAAGAGCCAAGGCAAAATGTCAGAATTGGAGCAGCCAATGCGATGCTCCACTTCTGGGGTGGCTGCGCACCGGTATTTTAAGGTTGGGAAGGGCCCAATAACCATGGACCTTCCCAGCCTGATAATATCAGCCTGCAGCTGTCTGGTTTACTTTTGCTGATTTCATAAAATAAAGGGGGGCACACGCTGTTTTTTCCATTTATTTATATATTAAATTAAACCTGCCTAAACAACTGAATAAACTGCACATAAAAGGGTGCAGCTTTATTATATATAGGGGACTTGTGAAATTATATATATGTAGGAAAATATATTTTATCTGTCTACGGTAATATCTTTCTATCAGCTATCTATACCTTTATATTAGTTTTTTGTTTCCTTTGAGATGTATGAGTAAAATGGCATATGGATGGTCCGTGTGATGTGCGATTTTTTTCTGACACCCATTGACTTGCATTGGTGAGTCTCGTCCGATATACGTGGCTTTACGCAACATGCTGCGTTTTTTTTCTCAGCCCGATTACAGCTGCAGAAAATTTCCAGATGAACACTGCCTCATTGAATAACATTGGTGCAATTGCAATGCCATTTTTTTATCACCTTGCACTTGTCCGTTTTATACGTAAGTGGGAGCGAGGGCTCAGTTGAGCGAAGAAAAAAGGAAAAACAGCATAAAGCAGAGTTAAGTAAAACAAAAAAAGATCCAACTTTTATGTGAAATGTAAGCTTATACAAAATGTATATACTAAAAAAGAAATGTCAAGAGAGTGGACAGGTCCCCTTTTAAAACTGCTGCCGCCCGTGGCAATTTTTAGACACATTTCCTGCCTGGCTCCAAAAGTATGTACAGTTATTTTGGCAGTTTGTTGATGTACACAACGTTCAGCTATGAAGACGCTGCGCAAAATCGTCCAAAAAATTCCCTCCTTCTTCAGTGTCAAAAAGCTCTGTAGATCTGGATAAGTAAAGGTATATTAAAACATTATGCAAAAATGAAACCTCAAAGAATAATGCATTGCAGGAACCCATCTAAGGTATTACAAATATATGTCAAGAAATTATCAACAATACTAGTCTGTAACTATAAAAGCTGTAAGTCAGGGTTAGTAAATGACAACTAATGCAAAATATTTGCACTTTCAAACTAAAAAGTTTAAAGGAAGCCTGTCAGGTAAAATATGAACCCAGAACGAGTAGTTCTGGGTACATATTGCTAATTCTTGCCTAACCGTCATTGTATGTAGTAGCATAGATAAAGGGATCTTTAGAATAAGTATTTCTAAAGATCCTTTATTATATGCTAAAGAGGGCAGTGACTAGTCGCAAGGACGTTAGTTCCCCTGGCTAGTTTGCCCCTTTAGCATGTAAGCATGCCCCTGTGGGCGTGCTAACATGCTAATGAATGCGCAGAGTCAGAGGCATGGTCGTGCTCACCTCTCTGCTGCCACGAAGCCCAACGCTAGATTTCAGCTCAGTGCGCATGATCCTTGGACTTCCGGTCATGTGCACTATGAAGCCGGGTGTACGTGTCCCGGCTTCAAACCGGTGTAGTGCGCATGACCGAAAGTTCCAGGGACTCCAGATCATGCGCACTGCCCAGCATTCTGAGGCGGTGTAATAGACACAGGTACGTGCGTCACTGCTGGGTAATGGGCATTGAATAGCCTAATAGCTTCTGTGAGTGTGATAAAATACTAAGAGGGAAGAATGAGCACATGAACTAACGCCCTTGTGACTAGTCTCTGCGCTCATTAGCATATCATAAAGTATCTTTAGAAATACTTTTTATACTAGATACAGGGACTGTTAGGCAGGGATTAGCAATATGCACCCAGAACTGCTCGTGGTTCTGGGAGCATATTGCACCTCACAGGTTCCCTTTAAAGCATAACCACTGTTTTAGTTTTTATTTCATAAATCAATAGTACACATGAAAATAAGCAACTTTGCAATATTCCTTATCAGACAGATTTGCTTCTTTCTCTGACAAAAGGAATCAGTCATTATCAATTTCTGTATTTAGTGAAGACTTTCCTATTACTGGAGAGGAGATGGCTGCTGTTACTGATCAGATTCTATGACGACGGTAGGAGGGAGGAGCTAGAGACAGAGCTCCGCCCATCCTTCATCTTCTATCTACATAGATTCTCATCAGTAACAGCCGCCATCTCCTATCTCAGTAATGGGAAAGTCTTCACTGAATACAGATTTAGCGTCAAAATTGAGAATTTTGATAATAACTGATCAATTCTCGCAAAGAAAAAGGTAATTTGTCTGATAAGATATACTACAAAGTTGCTTATTTTCATGTGTACTATTGATTTAGAAATAAAAATTAAATTATTCTTTAAAGGTTTTGCTCCTTTAAAGCCAATAATCAGCTGCAAACCATCATCATAATGGAAAGCAAAATGTAGACATGGATCCAGTTGACTTATGATGGGGTCTGTCTGGCTTCTATAGTTTTGATGGTAAGAAAGGCGCTACATGCTGTGCTATTCTTGCTATCAAAACAGGGCGAACTGCAGATGAAGCCTCCATTGTCATTGTGAACAAAGACTGGTCTGGTAAAGATATTGTACTCTATACTACTTTCTATACAATATGCGTAGATCAAAATGGAAAATCTCCCCTGGTGGCTTCTCAGAATCACATAAAAGAAACAGAAGACAAAAATGCTATAATATAACCCATAAACTGAAATCATCCACTAAATTTAAGTAGACAGATAAAATGTATTTTTCATTAATATATGAATCGAGTAGTTGTAATATCAAAACCACTTGCCTAATATTGTATACATTTATGCTGTTCGGCCATACTTAAGTTTAATGATAAATATAAAGTAATGTAGCTAGGACGGAGTAATCTATAGCAACGTATACATTAAATGGAAGTAAACTCGGGACTAGAGACCAGGAGAAGGACTTGGGTATTCTGGTTACAAATAAGCTGAGAAGCAGCACTCAACGTCAGGCAGCAGCTGCTAAAGCAAACAGAATTTTAGGGTATATGAAAAGAGAGATTTTTTTGCTTTGTAGCAGGGGCACTATCCTGCTGAATGTGGTAACAGTTGAACACATAATGTAAAAGAAAATGTGATTGTCAGACCAGGCCACCTTCTACCATTGCTCCATAGACCAGCTGTGATACCCACATGCCCAGGGGTTTTTGAACAGGGGTCATCATATGCACTCTTACAGGTGTGCGGATCAGCCTTCTACAATGCATTGTGTCCTGATGCCTTTTATATGATAGTCAGCATTTTTATTAGCTAGTCATACTGTAATAATTTTTCTGTGGGATCAGGCCAGACATGCTTGCCTTGGCTCTTTAGGCACATAAATTAACATTAAGAGGCCAGAATGCTATTTTTGATTAACTGGTTGGCCTTCCTCGGGCCACATTTGGCTGGTACTATTAACCATTGCATACTGGGAACACTCCACAAGACCTGCCGTTTGGAAAAGTCCTGACTCAGTCATCTTGCAATAACAATTTGGCACTTGTCAAAGCTCCTTCCATTTGCCCATTTTTTTGGCTTCTAACACATCAACTTTAAAAGGAACCTGTCCCAAATTTTGGCCTTCTAAACTAAAACTATCACCATAAGCAGCGCCTGTACTGCATTCTATAAAAGGTGTACGTTACCCCCTGAGCCCACCTGTAGACTCTACAAATACCTTTATAAAATCTCCCGCCATGTATGTAAATTTCCTGTTCCAGTCCATGGGCATCTTAATCTGTACCTCCTGCCCCTCCTTTTGCCTTCCTCTTGAACCGATTGACATGGATGATGCATCAGGCATGTAGGCTGGCAAAATCTCACACCTGCGCAAGCACATTACCAGCTCATGCAGGCAGAGCCGAAAACATAGATATGCATGTGCGAATCAGCATGTTCTCTGCACAGGCGTAAGATTTTGTCCGGTGATGTGCAAGATGTGGGTGATGTCATCCACGTCTCCGGGCAAAATGTCGCGCCTGCGCAGAGAACTCACCGGTTTGTGCAGGTGCACCTATGTTTTCATCTCTGTCTGCAATAGGGTAAAGCAAAGTATACCTGCACGAGCTGGGAATGTCTCTGCGCAGAATGTGCCCGCCTACATGGATGCCATGTGAGGCGTCATCCACGCCAATCAGCTCAGGAGTACAGCGAAAGGAGGGACAAGAGGCACAGATTAGAACACCAATTGGACCAGACAGGGCAATTTCCATACATGCCGGGAGATTTTATAAAGGTATTTGAGGGGCCTATAGGGGGCTCAGGGGGTAATGTGCAGCGCAGGCCCTGCTTAAAGTGCTAGTTTTAGTTTAGAAGGACAAAATCTGGCGACAGGTTCTCTTTAACACTAGAAGTCCCAGAGAGGGGTCATTTAACATTTCTATCTTTGGAACCCAGAGACGGGTTGAATGACCTGAAGGATTTTAGCTAACATCCTATAATCACTGTCTTTTGTTCTGTAATTAAGGCCATTACTGTCGCACCACAGGAGGTTGTTGTTTTCCATTGAGTTTAGCCATTTAGTTTCTAGTTAGTTCTATTCAGTTTAGACTAAGGGGTACTTCTCACATAGCAAGATCGCTAGCGAGATCGCTGCTGAGTCACGGTTTTTGTGACGCACCAGTGACCTCATTAGCGATCTCGCTCTGTGTGACACTGAGCAGCGATCTGGCCCCTACTGTGAGATCGCTGCTCGTTACACGCAGTGCTGGTTAATTTTTTGGACGTTGCTCTCCTGCTGTGAAGCACACATCGCTGTGTTTGACAGCGAGAGAGCAACGATCTGAATGTGCAGGAGCAGGGAGCCTGCGTCTGGCAGCCTGCGGTAAGCTGTAACCAAGGTAAATATCGGGTAACCAAGTAAAGCCCTTTGTTTGGTTATCCGATATTTACCTAGGTTACTAGCGTCCGCCGCTCGCAGGCTGCCAGTGCTGGCTCCCTGCACACGTAGCCGGAGTACACATCGGGTAAATAAGCAAAGCAGTTTGCTTATTAACCCGATGTGTACTCTGGCTAGGAGTGCAGGGAGCCAGCACTTAGCGGTGTGCTTTGGTAACCAAGGTAAATATCGGGTAACCAAGCGTTTAGTTACCCGATATTTACCTTTATTACCAAGCGCAGCATCGCTTCCACGCGTCGCTGCTGGCTGGGGGCTGGTCACTGGTGAGATCTGCCTGATTGACAGCGCACCAGCGACCATGTAGCGACGCACCAGCGATCTTGACCAGGTCAGATCGCTGGTGGGATCGCTGGAGCATCGCTAAAGTGTGACGGTACCCTAAGGGTCATTTGACCTTCTTTCGGGACTTCAGGGGGGAGCTTGGGACTTCTAGTGTTAAGAACCAACTTCAGTTGCGGTCTATGAAATCCCACTAATTGTCAGGTGCCATTGTTAATGTGTAACCAATATTACTCACTTCCCCTGCTAGTGGTTTTAATATTATGGGTGATTGGTAGTATAGCTATACTTAACAGTAGAAACTGTATATATTTGTACAGTATTTGTATCGGCAGGGGTGGGATTGCCACTGCTGATATATACTAGTATTCAGTATTCTGTATGTGGTAACCTCCACAGATGTCATACGGCGGCTCACAGCCGTGTAAGATGTGACGGTAATTCTGCCAGTCAAGCTGTGAAACGCGCTCCCATCTTTCCAATAACTTATGAAAATGCTGACCACTTGCATTTCTGCTAAGCTCATCTCAGCTGTGAGTTTTCTTGCAGTTGATAGGAAAATTATTGCTTTTTCAAAGTTGCCAAGATAGCACACCGCACTCACAGTGTTATCTGGTACTTGTGTGGCGCCCCTGACCTGGTCAGGCACCACAGAGTATTGCACCCATGCGGGAGCAATGCTTCCAGGTAATCTCCAAAGGCCAGGATGAGGTGCACACACAAACATATAGTGATCAGGCCTCCCACATCACCAGAGGGGACCCTTGGGTAGCCAGAAGGGGTTAACTTTCAATTCCCAGCTAGGGGTGTGTTCAGGGGCTGGTTGCTAGGAAGCAGGGCAGAGAGAGAGGAGGAAGTGAGGGAGTCGAGAGGAAGAAGTTGAAGTGTATGGAGGGGGAGCAGAGAAGCTCCCGTGCAGACAGGTCCTGAGGAGTGCTGTAGCTGAAAGCGGAGGAGAACGGAGTACTGTGGGTCGGCCTGAAGAGCATCCAGAGAAAGAGGGGTGGCTGAGTACGGAGATCCCAGTATCCGAGCACACAAGGGGAACTAGGTCCCCAGAACAGGCAGCAGATCATCCAGAGCTGCTTAACCTACAGGTTGGGGGGGTACTTCATGCCCTCACCACGACTACACAGAGCTTGAGCCAAGCAGCACACCAGGCCCATAAGGGGACAGGGCCAGAAGCCATCCCACCAAGGCCACGCTGCCGGCAGACGAGCCAGAGAGAGGGGAGCAGGGTGGTAACAGCTTCCCTGGAGGGGTCCTACTACGCTTCAAGCAAAGGATCCTCCTAAAACAGAAAGAGTGCAAGGAAGGCGAGTGGACAGCTACCCTCAGAACGGCCTCCTGGAATTCCTGGTTCCACCTGGTTATCACAGTGTCGCCCGGGCATCTCACCGTGACCTCCAAACAGTGAGTAAACACGTTAAAAGACTTCTTGGACTGTGTTTGAGTCATTCTGCGACTTGTGGTACTACAAACCCACACCGGGCCCTGGGGCTTGCCTCACTCTCAGGAGGCTACTATATCCGACTGCACCCACCATCAGCCCCAGGCGTCCCCTAACCTGCAGTGGCGGTCCCCACTGACCGCAATACTGAGAGTGGCGTCACGATCAAAACTGAAGATTCCCTACCTGTGACCAGCACCAGCTACGTGGAGTCCCTGAAGGTATGCACCGATACAACACCTGTGGGGCTCTACATCATCTGGCGTCACGAACAGGATAAGGACTAGACCTGTTCAGACAGGTGACCGTGTGCCTCAGAGGTCCGACCGCAAAAATTGAACCGCCGCCATATTGCCATCTTCAAAAGCGCGCGCTGCAGCCCGCGCGAGGGAGAAGAGCACCGCCCACGAAGAGGTGTGGCCGCCCCAGAATCCCCACAATTCAGAGAGCGTTCTGACCCAGGAAGTGGAAAGGGAGCGCGCGGATTTTCTGAAGAAAAATGGACGCTGCAGGAGGTAATGCCCCTGGTCAGGGCGACGCAGCCCAAGCGATGCCAGCCCCTGTCGCGCTGGACGCCGCAGCGCCTGGTGCCGGTGCCGCGGTCGCAGCTGCGCCGGCCGAGGTCGCCCCCATAATGCCAGTGTCCTTGTTGTATGCCCCAGGGGCGCAATGGCTGCCTCAATACGCCGGTAAAATAGACACGCTGACCGGGTTTAAGAAAAAGATCAACACCCTGCTAGACATGCACGCGATGACTGGTAAACAGAGGGCCGCTGTGGTGCTGGGACAATTGACTGGAGCAGCAGAATTGGAAGCTGAGTCCTGGGCCAATGATGACCGGAGCTCTGTTGAGACCATCTTTGCCAAACTAGCAGCTGCTTTTGAACACCGCACAGAGGGAGAGCTGAGAACGGACTTCTATCACTGCCGTCAGAAGCCCCAAGATAGTATAAGAGACTATGCCCTCAGGCTGCAGGCTGCACTACGGGCTCTCAAGCTGGTGGACCCTGTCAGTGACCAGGAAGGAAACCGGATGATGAAGGAACAATTCCTGCGGGGCCTGCGCTCTCCTGAGGATGGGAAGCAGATGAAGCTGTGGTCCCTAGAACACCCCGACGTGGACTTTGCCATTCTGAAAGACCGGGCAGTGAAAGCACTCCAACCCCCTGTGGACACAGACCCTGCCAGTTCCACGGCTGCAGGAGCGGAATCCTCCACGCAGGCCCTGATGACTGCAAAAGGACTCAACGCGCCAGCAGAGACCATAAGTACGCTATCCTCCCAAGTGCAGCAGCTCACTAAGGACGTCGCACAAATCCTGAAAGCAATGCAGTTGCCCTCAGAGACCAAAGTCCCTCATCAGATCCTGCTAGCCGACAACCCAGAGGACGTCCCTTGGATGCGGAGGAGAAGGGGTCCCCCAACTCGAGGCAGGAGCAGTGATCGCTATGACTCAGCTGGACAACCCATCTGTCGTCGTTGCCAGAAGGCAGGTCACTATGCAAGGGCCTGTCCTTTAAACGAGTCAAACCTGGGGCCGAGGGCCAGTCCTCAGGATTAAGAAGATCAGGCCCAAGTCGCTGCTGTGATCAGTACGTGGGTGGACGTCCTGTCCTGTCCATCGTCTTGGACGGGATCCCTACCCCGGCATTATTGGACACCGGCTCTCAGGTCACCACGATCCCGCATGTCCTGTATCGGAGGTTTTGGTCGGACGGCGATCTCCGACCACCGGACCCCTCCCTCACCATCTATGCTGCCAACGGACAACCTATAGACCAGATCGGGGTCAAAGAGGTAACCATAAAGGTGGGAAGGCAGGAAATGAAGGGACAAGGACTGATTGTTGTGGACACTGATGTTAGAGAAAGGAACCCGCAAATGATTTTGGGCACTAATGTCATAGAAAATTGCCTAGGGGAAGTGTTGTTGTTGCTTCACCAGATTGTTGAAGGTGCTGATGGCAGGTCGCAAAGAGCCTTGCAAAAGGAGATCCGAATCATTCTGAGGAAGCAACAGGTAAAACAGACTGGCGGTGAGATTGGTAGTGTACGGGTGATGGATGCTAACCCCATTGTGATACCCCCACGGAGTGAAATGATGATGTGGTGTAGAGCAGCGGTAGGTCTCAGAGGACAAGATTACCAGGCTGTACTAGAGCCCACTCATTCAGACCACTGGCCCACGATTCTGACAGCCAGGGGGGTAGTTGATGTACACAAGGGACGAGTGCCTGTACGAGTGTTGAACTGTGGGGAGGAGGAAGCCAGACTCCCAAGGTACGCTACCATAGCCAAACTGTTTACATGCTCAGATGACGCCATAACACCTGTAGGTCCCCTGACACAAGCTGACTCAAAAGAGGGTGAGACCTCCCAAAAGCAGTTAGAAGATTGGTGCCAGAAACTACACGTGGGGACTGACTCTACACCCGTCTACCAGAAACATGGGGTTTACAGGGTCGTGCAGGAATACGAGCAGGTCTTTAGTAAGAACCCACTAGACTTTGGTAGGATCAAAGGGGTGCAACATCACATACCCACAGGCAGTCATCCTCCCATTAAGGAAAGACATAGGCCTATTCCACCAGCCCATTACCAGCGCACAAAGGACATGCTGAAGGACATGAAGGAGGCAGGCGTCATAAGGGACAGTTGTAGCCCCTGGGCGGCTCCCCTGGTCCTGGTAAGAAAGAAGGATGGCACGATGAGGATGTGTGTGGATTACAGACGGATAAATCAGATAACACACAAGGATGCCTACCCTTTGCCAAGGATAGAGGAATCCCTCGCTGCCTTGAAAGCCTCTAACTACTTTTCTACCCTAGATCTTACTAGTGGCTACTGGCAAGTATCTGTAGCAGAAGAAGATCGGGAGAAGACGGCCTTCACCACCCCAATGGGCCTCTGTGAGTTCAACAGCATGCCATTTGGACTCTGCAATGCCCCCGGGACCTTCCAGAGGCTTATGGAATGCTGCCTAGGGCACCTCAACTTTGAAACCGTCCTGCTCTACCTGGATGATGTCATCGTGTACTCCAAGACCTACGAGGACCACCTGAAACACCTGGCTGAAGTCTTTGAAGCACTATCCCGATATGGAATGAAGCTGAAACCATCCAAGTGCCATTTACTGAAGCCAAAGGTCCAGTACCTAGGTCACGTGGTCAGTGCAGAAGGAGTAGCACCGGACCCAGAGAAGGTCACAGTCATCCAGGAATGGCCCACACCTACTACCGTCCGGGAGGTACGTCAGTTCCTTGGCTTGGTAGGCTACTACAGAAGGTTCATCAAGGGCTACACGAAAATGGCAGCGCCTTTGCAAGAGCTCCTGGTAGGCCACCCAAAGAAGAAAGGAAAGACCTCCGGCCCGCCATTTCACTGGGGAGAAGCAGAAGAACACTCCTTCAGACAGATGAAAGGGGCCTTGACGGGTGAAGAGATCCTAGCCTATCCTGACTACGGTCTGCCATTCGTACTGTACACAGATGCCAGTAATGTGGGACTGGGAGCAGTGCTTTCACAGGTGCAGGGAGGCAAAGAGCGTGTGATTGCTTACGCCAGCAGGAAGCTCAGGCCTACTGAAAGAAACCCGGAGAATTATAGCTCATTCAAGCTAGAGTTCCTGGCCATGGTATGGGCTATCACAGAGCGGTTCAAGCACTACCTGGCAGCCACCAAATTCACTGTCTTCACGGACAACAACCCCCTGACCCACTTGGATACTGCTAAATTGGGTGCCATGGAGCAGCGTTGGGTAGCCCGACTGGCGAATTATGACTTTACTGTCAAGTATCGAGCTGGCCGCAAGAACGGCAACGCAGATGCTCTGTCCAGGATGCCTCACCTAGCAGACGAGGGTGAAGATGAAGATGATCTGGAAGAGATTGAGCTGCCAGCGTTCCATCGCCACGGAGCAAAACAGTGTCGGCAGTCGCGTGCCAACCGCCAAGAGGTGACCCTGAACCCACTACCTCACTACAACTGGAAGGAGACCCAGGAAAATGATCCAGCGGTAGGCTTGGTAAAGAAACTGATCAGCCAGCCTGGCGCCAGCCTTGACAAAGGAGCCCCACCTGAGGCACAGTACCTATGGAAGGAGAGGGGTCGATTATTCATCTATCAAGACAAACTTTACAGGAGCATCATTGACCCGAGGACGCATGAGAAGGTGTGGCAAGTGATTGTACCACAGAAGGATACGAGGATGGTGCTAGAAGCCTATCACAATGGTGCAGGCCACTTTGGTTGGAAGAAACTGGAGGCCCTACTTAAAGTAAGATTCTACTGGGTGGGCATGAGATCTGCCCTAGAGAAGTGGTGTCGAAACTGCGGGCCTTGCAATCTTAGAAGAAAAGACCAGCACCGCCAGAGAGCACCACTCCAGCCCATCCAAACTAAACGGCCCCTGGAGATCGTGGCCCTGGACCATGTAAAGTTGGCACCCAGCAGACAAGGCTACAACTACGCTCTCACTATGGTTGACCACTACTCCAGATTCCTGGTGGTAGTACCAGTCAAGGACTTGACAGGTCAAACCGCAGCCAAAGCTTTCCAGACACACTTCTGTCGACCACATGGCTATCCAGATCAAGTGCTCACTGACCAAGGACCAGCCTTTGAAGCTGAAGTGTTTAAGGAGTTTTGTAACCTATACGGCTGCCAGAAGATCCGTACTACGCCTTACCATCCTCAGACCAATGGCATGTGTGAGAAGATGAACCACATCATTCTCGACCTTCTGAAGACGCTCCCACTAGAAGAACGAAGTCAGTGGCCAGAAAAACTGCCCGATCTAGTGGACATGTATAACAACATCCCTGTGAGTTCCACGAACTGCACACCGGCATACCTGATGAGGGCCAGACCAGGGAGATTGCCAGTAGATCTGGAAATGGGAGTTGAGACCCCTGAAGACCATCAACAAGGTGCTGATTGGGATTCCAACCGCCAAGCCCAATACAAGAAAGTACAAGAGTGTGTGGAGCGAAGCCTGACTCAGCAGCGTGAGAAACAAGAAAAGGCTTACAATCGAAAAGCACCTGCTGTTCCTTTGATGCCAGGAGATATAGTTCTCAAAGGAAAGAGAAGGCGTCATAAACTTGACAATCACTGGGAAGAAGAACCCTATACTGTGTTACCATCAACGCTTAGCAATGAAAAGACATGCCTTATCAGCAAAGATGGAGGAAAAACAACAGCTGTCGTTTCTAGAGATCGCTTAAAGAAATGTCCTGAACAACTAAGAATCCCTGAAGAAATTCCCAACCCTTTGCCAGTTCAGGAACCAAAAGAAAGGATGATCCATACTGCGCTTGGAGATTTTCCAGCAAGTTGGCCTCAATACAATGGAGCAGTTGTTATTCCAGTCATTACATTCACTCAATCTAGAGAAGTAGGAGACCTAGAAGCACCTGTTCAGAACCTAGAAGTGCCAAATGTAGCTGAAGCAGAAAACCACGCATTGGTATCAGTACCCAGTACATCCAGAATTCACATTGAGACACATACATCGGGTGGGAGGACACAACCTCAGACAGATGACAGTATAGTACTGCGTAGATCAACCCGCAGCAACTTTGGTCAGCTCCCATTACGCTATAGACAAAGTACAGTTTAGTTCAAAGTGACTGTATGAAATGTAATGTTTAACCTGTTTATAGTTAAGCAACGTTTAAGTGAAATGTGCCCACAAGGACTATTGTGAGACCTTCTTAAAATGTTAGACCATTGGTTATGAACTGGTTTTAACCACAAACTTTGCATTGTAAAAAGTTGCCTTCTTGGTACCAACCCCAGAGTCTGCCTGTTGAGGGGCATGGCTCTGCACCAACAAGGGGGCACGCCTGTTTATGGGGCCTGCCCTCCAACACTCGGAAGCGGGTACGCCTGTTTATGGGGCCTACCTTACACCACTCCCCTCAGGAGAGGAAGATTGGAAGAAAGGTCTGGGGAATGTGATGGCCCAGACCTGGTTACCAAAAGGACCGGTGACCTACCTCCTGGAGGTTTCTGGGTGGGTTCGGACATGTGGGTGGTTGGTGGTGGAATGGTACCTGGCATGTTTAAATGTAAATAATTGCCCCTGCGTGGGAAAAGTTTGTATTTACCTTTTTCTCTTGTCTTTGCAGCCCGAGGACGTGCTGATGATAACTAAGGGGGAATGTGGCGCCCCTGACCTGGTCAGGCACCACAGAGTATTGCACCCATGCGGGAGCAATGCTTCCAGGTAATCTCCAAAGGCCAGGATGAGGTGCACACACAAACATATAGTGATCAGGCCTCCCACATCACCAGAGGGGACCCTTGGGTAGCCAGAAGGGGTTAACTTTCAATTCCCAGCTAGGGGTGTGTTCAGGGGCTGGTTGCTAGGAAGCAGGGCAGAGAGAGAGGAGGAAGTGAGGGAGTCGAGAGGAAGAAGTTGAAGTGTATGGAGGGGGAGCAGAGAAGCTCCCGTGCAGACAGGTCCTGAGGAGTGCTGTAGCTGAAAGCGGAGGAGAACGGAGTACTGTGGGTCGGCCTGAAGAGCATCCAGAGAAAGAGGGGTGGCTGAGTACGGAGATCCCAGTATCCGAGCACACAAGGGGAACTAGGTCCCCAGAACAGGCAGCAGATCATCCAGAGCTGCTTAACCTACAGGTTGGGGGGGTACTTCATGCCCTCACCACGACTACACAGAGCTTGAGCCAAGCAGCACACCAGGCCCATAAGGGGACAGGGCCAGAAGCCATCCCACCAAGGCCACGCTGCCGGCAGACGAGCCAGAGAGAGGGGAGCAGGGTGGTAACAGCTTCCCTGGAGGGGTCCTACTACGCTTCAAGCAAAGGATCCTCCTAAAACAGAAAGAGTGCAAGGAAGGCGAGTGGACAGCTACCCTCAGAACGGCCTCCTGGAATTCCTGGTTCCACCTGGTTATCACAGTGTCGCCCGGGCATCTCACCGTGACCTCCAAACAGTGAGTAAACACGTTAAAAGACTTCTTGGACTGTGTTTGAGTCATTCTGCGACTTGTGGTACTACAAACCCACACCGGGCCCTGGGGCTTGCCTCACTCTCAGGAGGCTACTATATCCGACTGCACCCACCATCAGCCCCAGGCGTCCCCTAACCTGCAATGGCGGTCCCCACTGACCGCAATACTGAGAGTGGCGTCACGATCAAAACTGAAGATTCCCTACCTGTGACCAGCACCAGCTACGTGGAGTCCCTGAAGGTATGCACCGATACAACACCTGTGGGGCTCTACACTTGCCTGAAGCAAGACTAGTTGACATCAAGACGACATCAGTGCAGTGACAGATGCCGCGGCGCCACAAGCCGAACGGTTCAGATCACAGTAAATATATAAATAAATACCATGTGCAGTGGATGCGTCCAGTCCATCCTATCACATAGCACAGTAATCATAGCTAGCGATCACAAATTATCATTAAACAGCTTCAAAATTCTTCATCTCGGCCCAAGCATACTAGTTCATTGACGTAATGGGCGTGATAGACAGGCATGAGTGTTGCAGCCTAGCCCATAGCACCATACTGATGGCGGATTCTACAGTTTTAAACCTTTAATGTATAGGCTACAAACCATAATTACATTAAATATATATATATATATATTTTCCTATTCCCCCCACAACATCTCATCTGTAGATAACTAGACTATTTCTCATCATTTTAATGGATCGCAAATGTTCGAAATCTGGCACATGGCACCTGACTGCTTTTACGAACCTTTTCACTGTTGGCATAATAGAAGATGGCTGGATTGCACAGATATAAGGCACCAATCTCCAGCTGCTGCGTGTTTCTTTATTATATTGATCTATTTTAGTGGCATGCTCAATAACTAAATAATTATGTCTATAGAATAATGGGCAATTAAAGGGCCAATACAGTAAAATATAGCATAACCCTTTAAAGGAGTTATCCAATAATTGTTTGCATATTTTAACCTATAGGGCAAAAAAACTTACAGTCTGGTAATTGCTAAGTACCTGCCTGTTGTGCCCAGTGCCGATCTCTGCCAACTCAGATCGGTCACAGACAGCTCCTCCCAGCAATTCTGTGGCTTCTGGTAACGTCATGTCAGAAGAGCACCAGCTTCTCTTTCCATCTGCTCTGTCGACGGGATATCACTGCCGATGTCATACTGATTGCCAATTGACTCCCTACTGCCTATCAGCTATCAATGAGCAGGATATCGGCAGCAATGCCCTTTCAACAGAGCAGACCAGAAGAGAAAGAGCTGCTCTGTTGAGTTGAGGTCAAATGAAGCAACAAAATAGCTGGCAGGAGTGGTCCATGACCACACTGAACCGGCACAAATTGCCGCCAGGGAGAACAGGCAGGCAGTTATTAATTGTGTTTTTAGCCACATAGGGAAAAATAGGTAAAGTCAAAGATAACACCTTTAATGAGCCAGACGTTTTTTCATTTTTGCAGTTTCTTTTGTCCTTCTTTTCTTCACAGATCCATAACTTTTGCAGATAAAATCACTTTCACTTGAAAAGTCCTTTTCTGCAATAAGCTGTAGTACAAGGCACAGCCACTACAAAATGAATGGAGATATGCCTGATAAAGAAACTGTAACACTTGTCACTACCTTACGGGGTCGCATGAACAGAAGGGTAGTTAGGAAAGTCGGTGTCTGGTAACAGGAGATCACATATAATCAGATGGGGTAAACAGAGACGTAGTCAGGGCACAATCAGAGGGTCACAATACCAGAAGAGCACAAAGTAGTGAAAGGGAGGAAGCAAAGACAGTGAGGTAACGGTCCGGGGTCCAAGACAGGGAGTGGGCAGAGGGAAGTCCAATAACAGTCTGGGGTCAGAATAAGATCAGAATACTAGCAGATACATGAACTATGGGAACACAGAAGAGCCAGAGAATACAACTAGCAGAGTTCAGGGGGAGCATACTCAGTAAAGAAGCCTGAGCAATTACCCGGAAGGTGGAACATCTCCAAAGGCAAGATGCTCTGCACAAGGAATGGGCACACTGTCAGATCTGTAAGCGCCGCAGAGCATCACCAGGTCTGTGAGATGCTCTGCACAGAGAATCGTGACAGAAACAAGAGTAAGTTGCAATTTTATTGGGACTGGACTACCTTCTTAATGATTTTGTTCCAGCTTGTATAACATGGTCTTAGACTTTTCTTGTGCTATGAATAAAAGGCTTATAAATGGAATAGAGCAAAAGCTGCCTACCTTAAAGGCAATATACCATTGCATTAGGAAGAGATATGTGGCTAAGTTGCATCACTAAATCCAGCTGTTCCATTATTGCAGTAATCTTTACTAGGGAGCAGCCAATCGCTTTTCCAAGTCCTGCCTTTTAATACCTAAATCTCTAAACAAAAATAAAATAGTTCTTTTGCAAATCAGCAATAAAAGCATTACAATTTACTTACAAACTATATTCAGCGGGAAACATTTGTGCGCTGCTGGTAATTTACGTCGTATTTTTATGTCTCCATTATACAAAACTTGGCTTTTATTCAATGCCCCATATAATTGTAAATGAGTGTTGGGGACATTCTGCTTAACCGTGCTCTGCAGATGTCATTCGTATGCAGAACGCAAAAACAAATTTAAAATGAAATGCCGAACAGCCCACTCCAGGGAAATCTAAATAACGACTTGTAAATTACAAATTGTACTGATTCCCTATTTCATATAGGAGGTAAAGACAGCATATTGCCGCACAAATGACACCACCACTTCATCTCACATGCTGAAATACAGAGGTTGGATGCAGAACTTTTATAGCACAGTTTTAATGTTGATGGTTTATTGCTTCATGGCTTTAAGACAAGGAATAGATCCCAGGGACATATTTTCACATAAAAGTATACCAGTCCGGCTTAATTTGCACACCAAAACTGCAACAAAAATTGTGTCTCATTCATGGAGGGATAGTCTGCAGGTCCTGAATGGAGTGCACATATACCGGTAGTAATCCATTAATCCAAACTTTTCATCCCATATAATAAACATACTCGGGTCCACATGGCATTTGAGCCCAACATTTTCCATATATGACAAGACCGCATACGTGAAACAATATTATATAGCCCCATGCACCCAATGAAGGCTAAGGAGTATGCTTTGGATATTGTTTGGCCAGTGTACAGTTGTCTTGCTATATAAATTCAACAGATAGAGAAAAGTCTACTTTTTTTACAACAGGATTGAAGGGGAGACATGCACCACTATATGCCTATATAGCCTATATAGCCTATATAATGGATCACACTGGAGCAGACCTGGGCAAAGTGCAGTCCGTGGGCCACATTCTGCTCTCAGGCTGTTCCTGTCTGGCCGGTAGAATGAGACAGCTGAAGGGCTGAAAACAGTGGCCAATGGGCGGCACCATGTGCCACCCTACTACACCTAAACTCCCAATTTCACCTCTATACATAACGGTGAGTATAATGGTTCCAGCTCCTTCTTCCACTATTCAGCGTATGCGAGAGACAGCAGTCGTGATGATGTCCCTACAGAGAGCTGTGTGTGGGATCATACTGTATATAGAGGGGCTATGTGGGGGCTCATACTGTATATATGTGGGCTGTGTGGACTCATACTAAATATAGGGGGCTATGTAGGCTCATAATATATATATCGGGGCATCTGTGTGTGGGATAATAAGGGTGGAGGGGTGTGGGCTCATACTGAATATACTGTAGGAGAAGTAATATAGGCTCATACTGTATATAGGGGCTTGTGTGTGGCCTCGTAATGTATATGGTTGGGCTGTGTGGACCATACATCTTATAAAAGGGGCTATGTGGGGGTTTATACTAAATGTAGGGGGCTATGTATAGGCTCATATTGTATATAGGGGCCTGTTGGTGGGCTCATACTGTATATAGGTAGCTGTGTTTGGGCTCATACTGCATATAGGGGCATGTGTGTGGTTGGTCATGTGTCGCCCAGGGTTATGGGATACTCGGTCCCGGGCAGTGTATAACTGGGGAATGTCACTTTGGTGGCCGTTGCCCGATCCCGTGCCCTGGGTGCTTTTTGAAAAGGGGAATATTTACAGGGGATTAAAATAATGTTCACAAGTGACGCCACTTGCGGCTATGTAGAGGGAGCCACCGCTGCACAGTTCCTGCTACTGGGACTTGTGGTAGTGGCAGCCTGGATGTTAGGCCCTCCGCAAGCAGGGCCGGGCCCCAGAGGGTAGGTGATGTGACGGGTGTCTGAATAAGGTAGGCCACACAAGAGGGTTTCAGTGCAACTAATTCTTTATTCACTTTCTGGTGGTAACTGGTCACCCGAGGCCGGCTGGTTTTACCGTCAATTCCCCTTAGTCCCAGTGCCGGTTTAGTAACCTGGTGGCTTCTTCCCTTGCACCTGTCTTTTGGTTGGTGGGTCCTCCTGGCATAGAGCAGCTGGGGATCCCCTCCTGGTGGTCTTCTACAGCAGTCCGTATGAGGGTAGCGTGAATCTTGTGGGGTTGGAGTCTCTGGTACTGTCCCCGGTTCTCCCTTTGCTACTGAGTCCCGAACGTCAAGGTCAGTGAGCTCTTTGATGGTCCCTTCACTGTGCAGGTGTTATCAGGCCTGCCTGGAGCTTCTGCCTGACCTAGGTCCTATACCCCGTTGGTGCGTAGTTCCAGGAGTATTCCACCGGCAACTAACCGCCTGGGCCCACAGGTCACTGTTCATTCCTGTCAGACTGTCTCGCTCTCTGTCTCCTCTCCTTCTCACTGTCCAGTTCTGACTCTGACTGTCCACTGTCTGCCCCTCCCACCTGGTTGTCTAGTGGACTGCATTGGCTCCACCTCTAGGCGGCCATCCATTGGTCCGACCCTAGCCTGGTACCATTCTATGGAGGATGTTGGGGAAAAACGGGGATTTCTGGAGTGTTTGTGTGTGACCGGCACTGGTCTTCTGGGTCCCTAGGGGGTAGGCCTTGCATCCTGGTGAGGATGTAGTACCTTGTAACTCCCTGATGGCTTCAGGGGCGCTACACTCACACAGTATATAGGGGGGCTGTGTGTAATCATACTACATACAGGGGGCTGTGAGGACCATCATACCGTGTAAGGGCTGTTTTGAATCATACTGTGTATAGGAGGACCATCATACCATGTGTGAACGGCTGTGAGGTCAGACATTTGTGAGGGCATAGTGAGGAGAATCCAGTAGTGTGTGAGCCACTGTGAGGACGATTATACCATGAGTGGAGGGGCTGTGGGGACTGTCCTTCTGAGTGTGGGGAGGGCTGGGAGCACATCATATTGTATGTTGGAGCTCTTGAGCATGGTACAAGTGCTGAATAACAAGAGCATATGATTTATAAACTTAATATAAAGCAATATTTTTATGATTGTGATTAGCTGCTACAGATAAGAATACAAGTCACAATAAGCTCGTTACATGTATTAGCAGAAGCAGCGAGACAGCATATTTAATTCTGCTACATATTAAGTGATACAAATAGTATTAATATAAAATAATGATAATAATTAATATTAACATTGAGCAGAATTAATTTCAGCCTATTAGTTTGTCCCTCCTTAACAGTCATGGTCTCTCATGTGGCCCCTTGAGAAAATTAATTGTACACCCCTGCACTGTCGCCAGATGGTGGATGTATCCACAGCCCATTATCTACCCACTCATATGGCAGTATGGGTCAGAACACCTTTTTTCACTGCATTGAAAAGCATAGCTGACAATGTTCTTCAATACAAAAGGGATCCCATAAAAATGTATATTGCAAAGTATAGTTTTTTATTTTACAATGGGAGTCATACACCAATTATCTAAGATTTTCCACAGTTTTACAGCAAGTAAAAATCACATGCTTCATCTGTATCTGCAGCAGATCCGTTATAGTATAGTGCATGATTTCTATGCCAGCCTACAAGTAGGTGATTTTATCTTAGGGTGACCTACAGTACAAAATGCCACTGATGCTTGTGCACTTACCCATCACAATTGTCCTATTTTTGAGCAATGTAAAAAAAATTGATACATTTGGGATAAAATAGGCTATCTATATTGGCTTGCTGCACTTCCGCATGAAGTTTCCTTCGGGTACTCCATACAAACGCTTCCTCCTCCTAACAATCGATTTCAAGTAGATCGCTTAAGCGCTATATATGAAGAGACTCACCTCAAACTTTCACTATAAACAAAACAAAATAAAGATACTTACGGTATAACACTGGGCTCAGACAAACTCTCTGGAAGAAGTTACTAGAGGGCTTTTCAGAACATGTCGATGTCACCGTTTTATGCATTGAATGCAATTATGTCTCCTTGTCCTGTCCGGCACCTTCCTGTTACAGGAAAGTCAAATAAGACAGGAAATCTCCACGTTTCCAGCTATTTTCACAGCCCCAAGATTTTTGTAAAAGAAGTCTGTCCAGTGGCGTAACTACAGTTCGATGCACAATTTTGAACTTTGGTCCCCACCGTACACCGACACTTAGGGTATGGCATAATGACACTGACACTCGGGGTACAGGATAAAGACACTGAAACACTGCTCTTTCCCTCAGCATCTAGCTTTCCTATGCTCTTAAATCCCTCTATCAGCATCCAGCTGTTCTGATATCCATCTTGTCCTTGGCACCCAGCTTTCCCATGCTTTGCTGCACATCTTTCCCTTAGCATCCAGCTTCCCCATGCTCTGCTGTACATCTTTCCCTCAGCACGCAACTTTCCCATGCTCTGCTATAAATCCTTACCTCAGCACCCAGCTTTCCCTTGATATCTGAGCATGGGAAAGCTGGGTGCTGAGGGAAAGATGTTTAGCAGAGCATGGGAAAGCTGGATGCTGAGGGAAAGAGCCTCTTTCACCCAACTTTCCCATTCCATGCTTGTATATTTTTCCCCAAGTCTTGTGTAATTGTCCCCATTCTGGTTTATTGTCCCCTTCCTAATATGTGTCCCCCTCCTGGTATATATGTCTCCTTACTAGACCCTCCTGGTATGTGTGTCCCCATCCTGGTTTATTTGTCCCCAATCTGGTATATATGTCCCATCTTGGGCTTCGCATACAAATTAGCAGTGTCTAGTGGCTGAAGTGACACTGCCAGGCCCCTCAGCTGTGACTGTGACTGGGGCCCAGTGAAGAGGGGGGCCCAGTGTGGACACTCAGTCAGCTGAAGCAGGAGCCGAGATCCACGGGCCAGCTAAACCCCCGGGCCCAGTTGTGACCTCTGCAACCGAGATCGTTCCATCCCTGAGCCTATTAAAACAAAATGACTGTTCAAACCAAGCACAGGTGTTTGGTGCACCCTTGGTGTGGCTATACAGTTCACTGCACATTTCCTTACTTAGACGTTCTAAGTGTAATCTTGGCTCTACCTTCCGTACAACCAAAGAAAGAAGCAATGCCCAGGAATACAAGGCAGCAGAAATGGATAAGAATCAAATCTTTTATTTATTCCTTCAGTGGCAAAACAATGTAGCAACATTGCTAAACCGTCAAAATGTGACAGCACTGTTTAACCACTACTTTTGTTTTTTAACCTGATGGAGTAAATAAAAGATAAAGTTTTAAATCATCTCTGTAGCCTAGGTCTCTTTGACACTGCTTGTTTGCCATCCATCACCATTCTTCTCTGGCTCCTGAAAAGTCTGAGTGTCAATCAAGGAAGAGAGGAGCAGAGAGAAATGCAAAACAAGTGGATGGGAGGGTGTACTGAACTGTTAGGCCATGCCAAGAGTGCACTGAGCACCTGTGCTTGGTTTGAACAATTCTCCCTGTCTCGCTCCCTATGACTAGTTTAGTTCCCTAGAGAACTATATAGTTCAAGACCTGTCAATCAACTGGAGATGCACAAGGAGAAACCGCCCGGGAACTAAAGAACCAAGACAGTTGCCGGCCAGCTTTTCAAAATATGTTTACTGTGAAATGCTGAAGTGTTTCAGAGTACAACATACCTGTATGCTATTATGCAGCAATTGTCTGATGGTGTCACGCTCCCGGTGTCCCAGCAGCGCTCCTTACCTACTAAGCCGGTCTCACCATCCAGGCACCGCTCCGTAACCACTGAGCCAGTCACACCTGCGTCACAGCACCACTCCTTACCCACTGATCCAGTCCATGCGTCCACCGGTCACGCCTGCCATTCCCGCTCATGCTCCCCAGAGTCCTGTTCCTGGTCTCAGGAGTCTGATTCTGACTAATGTTCTGTATAGGACCGGGCCGCGCCCACTCACCTGGTCTTATAGCCCCAGCACTGCTGCAACAGGAAATGACCTGAGGCTGTGCTGAGTATATAAGACTGGCCTCTCCACGTGGGCAGGGCCTGATCATCGCTTGTGTTTCTATGCCTTGTCTTGTGAGCTAGGTGCTCAGGTCTTTGTTCCTGTTTCCTATTACTGCCTTAAAGTACGCTGTGACCTTAGTGACCTGGTCCTGTCTTTGCTTCCTGATACCTGCACCTGTTCCTGCCACGTTCGTGCTCCAGCTACCGTGTACCCTGCCCTCCAGGTGGGGTGCTCGGTCCAGTGGATCCACCTCCTGGGCCTACCAGTCCTCCCTGGCCCTCAGAGTATCATCAGGCCATGGATCCCGCTGGAGCACAGGCCATGGATCCCGCTGAGGCACAGAAATCAGAGCTGGCTGAGCTGCGCCAGGAGCTGGCGCAACAGCGCGACACGCTGAACCGGATGCTGAAGTTCATGACGTCCGTGGACCACCGGTTTTATGCGCTGCAGATCGCCGCCGCTTCTCAGTCCACGCAGCAACTAGTCTCCAGGTCCGAACCAGTTGTCTCCACGGCCTCGCAACTTCGCCTTGCTGCTCCGCCTCGCTACGCAGGGGATCCCAAGTCCTGCCGAGGCTTCCTGAACCAGTGCTCCTTGCACTTCCAGTTGCTCCCGCACTTGTTCACCTCAGACCAGGCCAAGGTGGCGTTCCTGATGTCACATCTGGAAGGCGAAGCCCTGGCCTGGATTAACCCCCTGTGGGAAAATGAGGACCCGATGATCACCAACATCCAGGAGTTCCTGCAAGCTTTCCGAAGTACTTTCGATGAGCCCGGACGAACTACCGCAGTGACCTCTTCGCTTCTCCGGCTACGCCAAGGGACCCTGACCGTCGGCCAATACGCCATCCAGTTCCGCACGCTCGCCTCTGAGCTGGGCTGGAACAATGAGGCCTTGACGGCGGCCTTTTGGGAAGGTCTCTCTGGCCGCATCAAAGACGAACTAGCCGGCCGTGACGTTCCACGAACCTTGGACGCTTTGATTTCCCTGGCCACTCGGATTGACCTCCGTTTTCAGGAGCGTACCAAAGAGATAGTCCGGGAGAAGTGACCACCTTGCCACATCTTGCCCCCACAGAGGTCTGCCGCTCCCTCGTCCCTGCCTTTCCGTGACTTATCGCCAGAACCCATGCAAGTGGACCGTCTGACCCAAGCCAAGCAACGCCGTGCAGAACGGCTCGCCCGGGGCCTGTGCTTCTATTGCGGAGACGGTTCACATATGCTTCGAACATGCCCTAAGAAACCTGGTAGACCCCAGGTCCAAGGGATGGTGGGAACCGCCACCCTTGCCACCGAAATCCCTTTGCTTCCAGTTAAACAGACTGTCCGGGTGACGACAGAGGGAACCCGGTTTTTAGCTGAGGCCCACATCGATTCCGGGTCAGCAGGCAACTTTATTCACCAGGCCACGGTAGACAAATACCAGGTCCGTGTCACCCCGCTGAAGAAGCCTCTCTGGTTCGCCTCAGTGGACGGCAAACCGCTCTATGAACCTGTCCGGTATACCACCGAGCCCGTGAACCTCCAGGTTGGCAATTCGCATACAGAGACCATCACCTTCTATGTGATCCCGAGGATGGCTCCTGAGCTCCTGTTGGGCCTGCCCTGGCTGAAACTCCATGACCCTGTTATTGGTTGGCGCTCTGGCGCGATTACCCGCTGGAGTCCCTTGTGCCACGAAACCTGCTTGCAGCCTGTTCCTCAGTCCCTGGCACTTGACTCAGTCAAGCTGCAGGATCCTGAAGAAGAGACTACGCTATCCAGTGACGTTCCACCGCCCCAGGCATCCGAGACCTTGATTCTACCATCTTCTGGAGATGAGACTTTGATTTCACCGCCTTCTAGAGTTGAGACTTTGAGTCCAGCAGCTACTGAGGATGAGACTATGACCGATACCCGGTCCGAGACGCCCGATCCGGTCGTCCAGGATTCCAGTCCTGCTTCTGACTGTCCTTCCCTTTCCATTGCTTCCGTTGCCACTGCTCGAAAATCTTCGGTTAAGCGTGTTGCGGTCCGGAAGTGTGCATGGGGTCAGCCGTCCCTCCTTTCCTTTGCGCTGGGTTACGGTCCGGGGGCTCGGTCCCGGGTGCCCCGGGGGTCCTTTGCTCGGAGAGGGGGGCTTCAAGGGGGCGGTACTGTCACGCTCCCGGTGTCCCAGCAGCGCTCCTTACCTACTAAGCCGGTCTCACCATCCAGGCACCGCTCCGTAACCACTGAGCCAGTCACACCTGCGCCACAGCACCACTCCTTACCCACTGATCCAGTCCATGCGTCCACCGGTCACGCCTGCCATTCCTGCTCATGCTCCCCAGAGTCCTGTTCCTGGTCTCAGGAGTCTGATTCTGACTAATGTTCTGTATAGGACCGGGCCGCGCCCACTCACCTGGTCTTATAGCCCCAGCACTGCTGCAACAGGAAATGACCTGAGGCTGTGCTGAGTATATAAGACTGGCCTCTCCATGTGGGCGGGACCTGATCATCGCTTGTGTTTCTATGCCTTATCTTGTGAGCTAGGTGCTCAGGTCTTTGTTCCTGTTTCCTATTACTGCCTTAAAGTACGCTGTGACCTTAGTGACCTGGTCCTGTCTTTGCTTCCTGATACCTGCACCCGTTCCTGCCACGTTCGTGCTCCAGCTACCGTGTACCCTGCCCTCCAGGTGGGGTGCTCGGTCCAGTGGATCCACCTCCTGGGCCTACCAGTCCTCCCTGGCCCTCACAGATGGGTTCCCTATAACATCTTGTGGTACATATCGAGATATGCTGGCTTACAAAGGAGTTAAGGAAGGACACATCTGTTCATTTACTGATGAAAGCTAATCAGGGGTGGGGTGGGCCGGAGAGGAGAAGGGCATGCGCCCCTTGGGCCGCTCCCCCAGCAGCTGTACAGGACTGCCCACTTTGTGATGTCAGTATAATCGACATTGCACCTGTCTTAAAGCGGATATCCAGTAGTTTGGTAAAAATAGAAAAAAAAAATATAGCTAAGAACGAAAAGGCAGGTAGTTGTTACCAATCAGTCTGTTGTGCCCGGCGCCATTCTTCGCAGGCACAGAGCGGTCAGAGACTGCCCCTTCATAGATACAGGAGCAGAAGCAAGCTTACTGCCTACATAGATACTGTAACAGAAGCAAGTTGACTACAGAGATATAGGAACTGTACTAACTGACTAAATAGACAGGAAAACAGAACCAAGATTACTAAAGGGATATGGGAACTGAAAGGAGCTTATTATAAAGATAAGGGAGCAGAAGCAAACTTACTACACAGATACAAAAACAGAATTGAGCTTACTGCATCAATGCAGAATCAAGCTTACTAAGTCTATTACATAAATACAGCAACATAACTAAGCCTTCTACATAGTTACAGGAACAGAACCAAACTTACTGCATACATGTGGTGCCAAAATCCAACCTACTACAAACATATGGTAACGGGGCCAAGTTACTGCATTGATATGGTACAGGACCAAGCTTACTGCTTACGGTAGATACAGTACCATAACCAAAATAACTATATAGAAATGGGAACATAACTAAGATTACTGCATAGACATGGGAACAAAACTAGCCTTACTACATAGATACAGTACTATAACTCATCCATATACATAAGTTAGTGAGGTTTTCTGTTCCCAGCCTGTTTTTAAAGCCTGATATGTCTGGTATTTTAAAGCAATGGCCTGAGATAAAGAGGATAAAGATTGGTTGCCTCAACTGGAGGGCCACTGCCTTATGATTGCCCCCTCAGGCTGAAATTTGCCAGTCAGCCCCTGAAGTTAATGCTATTCATTTACTGTGCACATTAGACAGTGCTATTCAACATGTACAAGTGTCACTCATCACAATGTCCTACTTTTCAAGAACTGTAGCTGTAATTTTCTCCTATAATGGCCTTTTAAAGAACATTTGTATCATCATGTCTACTTCATAAACCAGCTGCATAGGTTTTGCTGACAAGTAATTGACTGTGCTGCAATTACAGCAGTGTGTTTTACATACATAGGCTTTCTCTATGGTAAGAAATCATATATTTTTACTCGACTTTTCAACCAATTATCTGTTTTCCTTTAGTAAAAAAAAACACATTCTAGTAATACAAGTAGTTTAAAGTGGTATTGTACTAACAGCTAATATAATATAACAGGTTTATATAATGTGAACGGAAGGAATACACAGTTTGTCATACATATAAAGCCAGGAAAAGACATAGGGATTATCGATCACTACTTTTTTGCCTTTTTGCGCGGGCATCGCTCCGGGCAGTGAGAGCCGGGTCCCGACTGTAACATCAGCCAGAGATCCGGTGGCAATTGTGGGGGTACAGTGCATGAACCCCCGAGCTTGCCATGACTAGCACAAAAAGCAGGAAAAAACGCAAGTGAAAAAACACACAAAATCAACATGTGAACATACCCTTACTTGGTATTTGATAATTAAAATTAAAAGAATCCGGTAAAAAGAAATCTAGATCGTTGCATTGCTCTGGTCAACCAATCAGAGCTCAGCTTTCATTTTGCTGTGATCTGGTTACTATGGGCAACATGGCGGTTTTGATCACTAGGGCCTTCTGTTTTCAACTTATCACGTAGTAGTTAACATAAACCAATAAAATTAATCACAACGGTGCTTCATCTATGAAACATTGCAGTTGTTATACCAGGTTATCTGGTGTAATTTAATTGTAAAATTGTCACTTAGCATATCATTTGTATGAAGGCCTGCTGCCAAATTTACTGACACAAATATATTTTTCTTGTTTGTGCCAATCAGTACAAAAAATTTACTAAATATTTTCCTCCACCTGTTTTTAAGGGAATGTGACATACGCACAGGTCAATAACAAGGGCTATACATCCCATATTGTGCATGAAGAGGGGTGCGACATCCTGGCTGAGGCTCCTCCGCACCCCTGCTCCCTTAAAGCTATGTGTCTGCGATCTGCCCTGGCCGGGGTGTGTAGCACTTACCGCAGCATTCAGTCACCTCTATCACCCTACTGCCGGTCCCCGTCGGAGACGTAGCAGGGCCACACGTGAAACACAGAGTCTTTCTTATAAAACAATCAACAGGAACGGCTTTATTCTTGGTACAAGATCATCAGGACAGACATGGCCTTTAATGTTCTGCCTCCTCTGTTTCCTGGGGGTACGCTTGCTTCTAGTCCTTGTTCTGGGCATTTGCCCTCCAGCAGCCAAAACTACTCTGTAATTCTTCCCCATTACGGCAACCGTGTTCTAAACATGATTTCGGATGCCTCACTGTCCCCTGACCAGTACAAGGATCCACCGCCGGTGCTCTACCCGACGTCCTACAAATCCTGGGATGCTCCCTAACCCGATCCTTGAGGCGAGCCTTAGGCTCTGGACACAAGGGAGGTTTTCTCCCGATTCCCAGGCATGCCTAAGCTACAAGGCCCCGTCCGTACTCCTCGAACCACTTCCGCAGAACTCCCCTCACTTTCTGGCCTGTCTGCCTAACCAGTCCTCTGCTCCTCCATCTGTCTCCAAGTCTCCTAGCTAACCAACTGTATAAAAACTCTAGGCCTGCTAGCTCCTGTCTACTACTGTACTAAGAATCGTACTATCACTTACACCCCCTCCTGCACTCTTGGTCCTTATGTTACACTAAATCTTAACCTAAAACATTCTGTATTGTTAATACCTTACTCCTATATATGCTTTACATGACTCCCCAAACTGTCCCTCCCGCCTGACACATCTCGTTGGGCCAACACATATTTCATACATTAGACATTACTCTAAAACACACAAACTCGATATTCAATAAAACACTATAACCTATTGGCCACTAGATGACACCGACTGCTGCGCTGCTCCGGCTCTGCTATATCGCCGTTAGCCACACTAATATACATTCAATATTAAGTACATTTACTGTATATCACAACACTGTACAATAGGAGAAACACTGGTTAGTAGGAGCGAATCGACACCTCCTACATGCCTATAGAGGTTTAGGGATTCTAGTCTCTATTACATGGCTCCCTAGACGAGCATAACGCAGACACCAGTCTTTAGACAAGGCTTGAAAAGCCCTAGTAGTGTTTGGTTATCGCCCTCACCCTAACATGTCCAGTATTCCAGTGTTTATTACTAACACAACATTGTCGGCACAATTTGTCTGAAGAGCGGAGGCATTCAGGCATGGGGATCAATGACCCCAGCGCCTGAGCAATATTCCCACTGGTGATCTCATGCTGTGTTTCATCAGGATCACAGTTTGAGCGCACAGCCTCAGCGAGCCGCAACAGTGTTTGTATAATGAAACGGAAAAGTTTTCCAAAGACTTTATCGATTTTTCCTAAAATATCTTTTCGATTGCAGACATTTAATTGAAGATTTGAAATTGTATAGAGAAGTATTAAAAAAGTAGAAATCTTATTTTGGCGTCTTTCTTTATTTTGCATACAAGAAGCGTAAACTATGTATACATCAGCGTAATGGATCCAATTTTCATTCATTTTCGGTCCGGGTGTCTAGTATTACATCAATGTGGCAGAGACTTTTCTAATATGCAAAACAAAAATTCCAATGTTTTCCCACTTCTTAAACAGTAAAGGCTACTTTACACACTGCGATATCGGTCCCGATATCGCTAGTGTGGGTACCCGCCCCCATCTGTTGCGCGACACGGGCAAATCGCTGCCCGTGCCGCACAACATCGCCCAGACCCGTCACACTACTTACCTGCCCGGCGATGTCGCTGTGACCTTTCTAAGGGGGCGGTCCGTGCGGCGTCACAGCGATGTCACTGAGCGGCTGCCCAATAGCAGCGGAGGGGCGGAGCTGAGCGGGACGTAACATCCCGCCCACCTCCTTCCTTCCGCATAGCGGTCGGGAGGCAGGTAAGGAGAGCTTCCTCGTTCCTGTGGCGTCACACATAGCGATGTGTGCTGCCGCAGGAGCGACGAACTACATTGCTACTGCTGCAGTAACGATAATCGAGAATGGACCCCCATATCACCGATGAGCGATTTTGCACGTTTTTGCAACGATGCAAAATCGCTCATCGGTGTCACACGCAGCAACATCGCTAATGCGGCCGGATGTGCGTCACAAATTCCGTGACCCCAACGACTCTGCATTAGCGAGTGTCGCAGCGTGTAAAGCCCACTTAAGGCTGTGTGTACACACTGTGATTTTATCGTGCTTTTTTATTTTCTTGCAGAATTTAATCAATATGCAAGGGAAAATGCATCCCAGCAAAGTGTATGAGAATCCTGAAGTGCTGTGCACACATTGCAAATTTTAATGCAGAAAAGAATCTACATCTAAGGGTATGTGCGCACTAGGCGTTTTTTTCACGCTGCGTTTTTATGTGCTTTTTGTGTCTAAAAAACGCACCCGCGGCTAAAAAAACCGCGGCAAAAACGCATGCGTTTTTGCCGCGATTTGGTGCGTTTTTTTTGCTGCGTTTTTGCTCACTGCGTTTTTAATCAGTGCACAATGCCATTAAAGATTGTTGATGAAAAAAAAAAAAAAAGGTCTGATGTCATTTCCTTCTTCAAAATGTTCATTGTATGCAGGAGAGCAGACAGCTGCAGAACTAGTGTATGCAGGAGAGCAGACAGCAGCTGCAGAACTACAAGTCTCAGCATCCTCCATTCACTAGTGTATGCAGGAGAGCAGACAGCAGCTGCAGAACTACAAGTCTCAGCATCCTCCATTCACTAGTGTATGCAGGAGAGCAGACAGCAGCTGCAGATTTACAAGTCTCAGCATCCTCCATTCACTTGTGTATGCAGGAGAGCAGACAGCAGCTGCAGAACTACAAGTCTCAGCATCCTCCATTCACTAGTGTATGCAGGAGAGCAGACAGCAGCTGCAGAACTACAAGTCTCAGCATCCTCCATCCAGGACTGTATGCAGTTTTTTGCCCAAAAAGAAAAAAAAAATGACATGGGCTTCGCCATATTTTTGTATGCTAGCCGGGTACAGCAGGCAGGTACGGGCTGCCCCCAACCCCCAGCTGCCTATTTGTACCCGGCTGGGAACCAAAAATATAGAGAAGCCCTTTTTTTTTAATTATTTCATGAAATAATTAAAAAAAAAAATGACGTGGGCTTCGCCTAATTTTTGAGTCCAGCCGGGTACAACTAGGCAGCTGGGGATTGGAATCCACAGTGCAGGGTGCCCATGCTTTCTGGGCACCCCCACTGCGAATTGCAGTCCGCAGCCACCCCAGAAAATGGCGCTTTCATAGAAGCGCCATCTTCTGGCGCTGTATCCAACTCTTCCAGTTGCCCTGAAGCCGGGTGGCTAGCTAGGTAATAATGGAGTTAGGGCTAGCTGTATATTATCAGCTAGCCCTAAGCCCGAAATTCATGGTGTCACGCCAATATTAGACATGGCCACCATGAATTTCTAGTAATAATAAAAAAAAAAACACAACACACAGAAAAATATTTTTATTAGAAATAAAACACAACACAATTAGTTACTCCATCTTTATTGAAATAAACCCCCCTCCGCAGTAATCCTGGGTCAAGGGTCCCGCGCCGTCCAATCCGGATCCAATATCATCTGATCGGTTTGCTGGAAGGCAAAGCGATCAGATGATGTGTCAGGATCAAGTGCCTGAATCACATCACACATCAGCTGATTGTATAAAAGCCGATTATACAATCAGCAGATGCATCAGTGCAAAAAAAAAAAAATAATACTCACTTATGTGCTGTGCTGATGACCGGCAGCTCCTGCAGCGATCGATTGGACAGGAGTCTGATCCCGTCCGATCGCTGCAGCAGCTGCCGGTAATCAGCTGATGAAGTCCCCTGACGGCAGGATCAGCTGATAGCCGGCCGGGCGCGAAAAACCCGGCGAGACTACGATCAGCTGATGCGTCAGGTGACTGCATCAGGTGATCAGCGCCAGGTCCTGCAAGCAAGGTCCTGCCCCGGGGAGACTGCACACAGCCAGAGCGGCGGTACCGAGACAGGGGCTGGGAGCGGGCATGGCACCGGGACCCTGCAGACAGGTGAGTATATATGACATTTTTTTTTTTCTACTGTTCACTTTGGTTTTCACCGCTGCCTCCACCTCCCGCCCAGACATGGCGCCGCACGGAGCTGACATGGCACCGGGCGGGTTGTGGACGCAGCGGTGACTGTACCGGGAGGATTCATGCTTCTGTGTTTACCAACAGAAGGAATCCTCTTCCTGTACACGTCACTGTAGTGCCCACCCCTTGCGTTTATAGCTGCGTTTTTAGTCATAGAAACGCGGCTATATGCGTTTTTCATTCCGTTTTTAACATCTCATTGAATTCAATGAGTGAAAAACGCAGTGGAAAACGCAGAAATAATTGACATGCTGCGTTTTTGTGGTCACCACAAAAACGCAGCTAAAAAAAAACGCTGTGTGCGGACAGCACTTATGAAAACCCATTGACATTGCTGGGGAAGCAATGTCACTGCGTTTTCAGCACCAAAACGCGGTAAAAAACGCCGCTAAAAACGCGGCAAAAACGCCTAGTGCGCACAAGGCCTTAGAACGAACATGTCAATTATTTTAGTGTTTTTTTTTCCCAGCATTTTTCCTATCTCAGGCTATGTGCGCACGTCGCGTCCAGTACCTTGCAGAAATGAACGCATCTTCTGGCAGAATTTGTCATTGTCAAGTTTGGTTTTGGCCACAAAATACAGGAAATACACATGCGTTTTTTCTGCGTTTTTACCGTGTTTTACATGCTTTTTTAGTGCTTAAAATTGGATGCATTTTCAATACAAAGACACTTATAAATAAAGTGTGCCCATTCAAACCTTAGAAAAAAACCTGCCATAAATCATACACAAAAATGTTAATTTTAAGAAAAAGATTATTGAGATTTCATATTTATTAATAAAATATAATTATTTTATTGTAGGACTCTTTCTTTAAAGTATGGCTGGATGTGAGGGCAAAAGGAAACGTCATGACCTCACTATCATTCCAAAAACGCATGCTTTGATTTTGACAAAAAAGCATGCGTTTTGCATCATAAATGCATGAAAAACGCTACAAGTAAAATATATCTTTGTACCGTGTTAGCCAGTAGAGATAAAAAAATTGTTTAAAAGAACAGAGAGTCCTCAGTGGTTGATACCTTTTAATGGCTAACTGAAAAGATGGTAATAATTGCAAGCTTTCGAGACTACTCAGGTCTCTTCATCAGGCATGGTATAACACAAAATCTGAAGAGTCACGTATTTATACACAACAGGACTTAGAATAGTGCAGTAAAAAAAAAAAAAAAAAAAAAAAAAAGAACAAGTTATATGAAACAGAACTATCTCTATGGCAGGGGGCAAACTGTTGTGGGGCCATAAATACTGCTGCAGTTCAGTGTGAAAGTTTTATTGTCCTTTGATAAGGGTCTGGTCCAGGGCTGGGACACGCTCGGATGGTCAGAGGAGCACATCTTTTAACTGATGTAAAAAGACATGAATCCATGAGACACATTCATTCCTGCTCTGAATGTGTCAAAGGTCATCATAAGTGAAAAACGCTAAGAATTTGACTTAGGATGAGTTTTGATAATTCTCATTGACTTCAATGTTAGCAAAACGCTGCCAAAATGGCAAAAGCAATTGATATGTTGCTTCTTCAAACGCAGAGATTTTGACAAATATTTGACACCAAAAACGCAGCGTTTTTTATGCATCGTGCGCACAAGAAAGCCATATTTCCCATAGACTTTGCTTGGAAATCAAAATGCATGCATTTTTGCATTAAAACGCTGCAGTTCAAAACACTGCGGAAACGCAGGTAAAAACGCAACGTGCGCACATGGCCTAAATCCATAAAAAAAAACATGAAAAAAAGCATAAAAAAAGCAAAACCGCGGCAAAAAAATGCATGTTTTTTCTGCAGCGTTTTTCTTGACAAAACATGCCATTTTTGGTCCAAAAAATCTGCACACAAATCTGCAACGTGGACACATACCCTAAAAAATGAGCTGCACTAAAGTGAGACACAGATGGCATCATGTGCTGTCCATTTATGTTTCCAAGGCCTATTGATTTGAATCAATAACAGACCGTGAATAGCTCCATAGACTATAGTGGTAGATAGAAAGCAACAGAGCAAAGGAAAAGGCATAAATATAGCCCAAAACAAGTAAGTTGCTGTGCATAAAGAGGAAAACAATTGCATAGGAAGCCTGGATCAAGTACATGTATTTATAAAACACATGTGCCGCATGATGGATATCCTAATTATACTAAAGAAGAGTATCCCCTAAATTACACCTGTATAATATAGGGACAGGACATATGGCATAAATGTACGTCATATATTGTGAAGGGATTAATGGGGGAGATTTATCAAAATCAATAGAAACCAATAAGATTCTAGATTTTATTTCTCTTTTGAAAAACAGAAAAAAAGGAATCTAGTTGGATGCTGTAGGAAACTATTACATTTTTCTTTTGCATTAGTATTGATAAAAAGCCCCCGATTTATTGGAGAATATTGACGCTTTCTCATATTCTCCATATATTTGATCCATTGTAGTTAAAGGGAACCTGTCAGCAGATTTGGCCCCTATAAGCTGCGGCCACCATCAGTGAGCTCTTATATACAGCATTTCTAGAATCCTGTATATAAGAGCCCCGGTTGTATAACATAAAACAACACTTTTATAATACTCACCTAGGGGTGGTCCGGTCCGATGGGTGTTGCTGCTCTACGGTCTGGCGCCTGCTCCATCGTTTGCGACCTCTGACCTCATGCTCAGCCCCGTGCATGAAGCGTAGGGCGTCATTCACAGAGAAGGCTCCACTGCGCTCCTGTGCATGCACACTTTGATCTGCCCTGCTGAAGCCAGATCAAAGTATTTTAATGCACAGGCATGAGAAAAGGTTAAAGACCACCCGTTAATGCACAGTACAGTATTTTGACCTGCCTTCAGCCAGGCACATCATAGTGCGCCTGCGCAGGAGCACAATGGAGGCCTCACTGTCAATGACGCCAGACGCGTCATGCATAGGGCTGGGCAGGACGGAGATCGCAGAAGATGGAGCAGGCGCTGGACCGGAGAGCAGAGACACCCATCAGACCAAACCGACCCCTAGGTGAGTATTATAAAAGTGTTTTTTATGTTATACAGAGTGGCCTGGGCTCTTATATACAGCATTCTAGAATGCTGTATATAAGAGTTCACTGGTGGTGGCCGCAGCTTACAGGGGCCAAACTTGGTGACAGGTTCCCTTTAAAGAGGTATTCCAATTACAAGAAATTATTTATCTATTACTATCTAGAGGAGATGTGATCACTTCTAGATCAGTGGGGATGGGGGTGATCTTATAGGGTGATTAGTGCATAATCGACTCATGCTTCCTTCATGGCATGTCCATAAAGAATGAATAGAATTGTGGTCAAGCATATGTGCTGCTGCTCCATTTAGATGGGGGGGATAAAGCACCGTAGTCTGATGATTACTGGGGTCTCAGCATCAGCCCTGAATCTATACCAGGATGGGGCCATAATTGAGACATCTATACCAGAATGTAGCTATAATGGGGACATACAGTACAGTATATACCAGGATAGGGCTAAGGACATATACCAGGATGGGGCTATGATGAGGACATATAAACCAAGATGTTGCTATGATTGGGACATATATACCAAGATGTGGCTATGATGGGGACATATATACCAGGATGGGTCTATGATGGGGATATATATATCAAGATGGGGCTATAATGTGATCTACAATTCATCAACTATCATGTGAATTGGTGAACACTTTTTGTAATCGAAATTCCTTTTTGAACCGTGACTTTTCCTCAAATCTCATACATTGAAGGACAAAGTTACTAAGGTGAATGGCAACACAGTAAAACAAGACTGCTAGCAGAAAACAACATAAACGCCAGAGCCAATCTTACACTGCGGCTGTGCAATGTGGCATCTAATGGGTAATAGGAAAGTAACCAGAGTAACTCCTGCCCCAAGTGACAAAATGAAATGTGATGTAGATCTTGTCTTCTTATGCAGCAGTTAGCATATTATACATTATTACAATGTGGACAGATTGCAAAACTACCATATGCATTGTGTTATTCTCTGGACTATGATAGCCTACGGATACATGTAAGAAATAGCTATTTATTCTCCACTTATTTTCTTACTATTTGCTTCTAATTTATTTTCCACAGGTTTGTAAATTTTCGGGGCTGTTTGTTCCAAGCTAAAGTCCTTTTATGATCCAGAAAATCATAAATATTCTGGGAATATGCTGAAGAATGATAAGAAGTCACCTTTCAGGAGGCACGGCTATTTCCTGGAAGCCATTTCTTTTGAAGTCAGACGATGAGCTCATAAAACAGAGTGACATTTATCGTTTCATATTACTGCCGCTGCTGGCTCTCATTACTATTTATATGTGGTCCTGGCACTGCATGTATATAGTAGATCAGAGAAAGGGTAAGGGGGCGGAAGGCGATGGGACAGCCTGCAAAAAAGGGCCTCTTTACCGTTTAAATACCGTATATAATGACAGATCATGATGCCTGTCCCTTTGCTAATGATATAGGGCTGTGATGATGAACCTATGGCACACACAGCCCTCCTGGTTGGCACACGCGCTGTTTCCTTAGCCAGAGAAGTAGTACCACTTTCAACTGCTGCCGCTAGCAGTTCAAAGCTGTCTGAGGGGAGTAGACATTGTTCCTCTCTCTGACACTGACTCACCTGTGTCCGCAGATTAAGGATATGAATATTCACTGCTCCCCACGCTCATAATTTATCTCACCTCTTTGCACTGAAATTGGTGCTGAGAGGTGAGCGTGATTATGGGTGTGGGAAGCAGTGAATATTCATGTTCCTTCTTGTAACGGCCAAACAGTCACATGTGATGCTATTAAAAAGAATGACTATTCACTGCTTCCCACGCCAATAATCCCAGGTGTGTGGTGCAGCAAATATGCCGACAGCTGATGGTGGTGTAAGTGGGCGCACATGATAGTGATGTCATGTGCTGCGCTGCTTACTCACTGAAGTCAGTTAAGTTGCCAGCATGACAGCATCAGAGGAGAACACCGGGGGAGCGGAGGGACGGTGAGTATAATATATATATATTTTTTTTACTGAGTGCAGCATGATGGTGGATCATATGTAGCAGGATCCGGCCCGGATGGGGACATATTCCAGGATGTAGCTATGATGGGGACATCTATGCCAGGATGTTGCACTGATGGGGACATCTATGCCAGGATGGGGCACTGATGGGGACATCTATACCAGGATGGGGCACTGATGGGGACATCTATACCAGGATGGGGCACTGTTGGGGACAGCTATACCAGGATGGGGCTATTGTAGCGCCCCTCAGACCCTCACGGTGCTACAGGGAGCTGCATCCTCTTGGGGATGCAGGACCTACCCCCTGGGACCTGGAGCACCAGCGCCGATTCCACCAAAGCACAACCAAAATCCTAGTTCTCCACTCCACACTGGGCATAGAGGGTTAACCACGTAAAGGGGATGGTCGCCATGGGAACGAGTCCCTGGGTTTAGTCAGCCTGGTGGGAGGGGTCAGTAGTCAGTCAGTAGCTAGTCTAGGAGAGTGTAGCACACAGTAGAGATGTCGGACGTGCCTGAGCTGGGTGACCCCAGGGGCACAGGAGAGAGGTCGCCAGAACGGGTACCAGAGATATCGCTGGGACCGCAGCACGAACGGGGCACAGGGCCCTAGGTAAAGCGTCAGTTTCAAATGGTTTGATAAATACCTGCCCGGTGAGGATACCTTCACGGACTTCACTGAACCAAATAATCCGGGGGCATCAGCAGTAAACTAGGATCGGGGTTCGGACACTTACCTCCCCGCAGGGTTCGCACTGCCCGCCGTACGGAGGAGACTGTACCCAAAAAGGGACAGTCGGGGGCCCCAAATGCTCCACACTATGGGAACCCAATCAACTGAGAGTGTCAGGGAAAGAGCAACCTCATTGGCACTGGTCCTCCAAGGGACCTGAACCAGCACCCCTGGGTCCACAGTGAGTAGAGACTGTTAAAGACAACCCGGTGTGGTCTCCGTTATTGCCCCCGTTACATCTCCCAGGCACAGCCCTACCTGCGGAGGGCCTAACATCATTGCTGCGGTCACCACCAGCTCTGGGAGTACCCACATTCAGCAGCGGCGGTTCTCCATCCTTAACCACAACTCGCAGGTGGCGTCACATGACAAAAATTCTTATTTCTCCTGTAAATACTCCCATTACAAAAGGGGTCCAGGGCACAGAACTAGGCAATGGACACCAAAGTAATATCCCTAACTGTGAATTCTGCCCGGGACCGAGTACCCCATATCCCTGGGCGCTAAACTATCTATACCAGGATGGGACTATGATGGGGACGTCAATACCTGGATGGGGTACTCAGGGGGACATCTATACCAGAATGGGGCACTCATGGGGACATCTATACCAGAATGGGGCACTGATGGGGACATCTATACCAGGATAGGGCACTGGTGGGGACATCTATTCCAGGATGGGGCACTGATGGGGTACATCTATACCAAGGTGGGGCACTGATAGAGACATCTATACCAGAATGTGGCTATAATGGGGACATATATACCAGGATGGGACAATAATGGGGACACATATACCAGGATAGGGCTATGATGGGGACATCTATATCAAGATGAGACAATGTTGGGGACATATATACCAGGATGAGGATGGGGCTATGAGGGGGGATATCTATACCAGGATGGGGCTATGATGGGGAAGTCTATACCAGGATGGGGCTATGATGGGGATGTCTATACCAGGATGGGGCTATGATGGGGATGTCTATACCAGGATGGGGCTATGATGGGGATGTCTATACCATGATGGGGCTGTTTTCAGCTTTGAATTACATATATAATCTGACATCTGAAACAGATGACATGAGTGCTGAATGTGTTGCTCTCAAACTTACAAAGTATAAGCCAAGGTTAGACAAGTTATCAGCATGCATGCAACAGCAAAAATCACATTAATTGTTCAAAAGCATGCCAAAGGTTCTGTTATTCAGGTTGAATTGCCCTGTTGGCACTTCACAATAAATAATTGGGTTTTGGGTTGCAGTTTGGGCACTCTGTCTATGAAAGGTTTGCCATCACTGATATAGCATTATTTGTTGAAATCTTTTATTTAAATGTGACATTAAACATAGACCAATGATTTGCTGGATCTTTGCTGTTCCTCTGGTATTTCTACTGGAAATATAGCAATTAATTGACACCTGGGTATTACCAGTGCCCTTTCATCAGGGCATGTGCCTACATAGTCTGACAGGGCTAGGGTGTGAAACATATGCTATTTAACCATGCATTTCCAGTATTAATAACTGAGTAACTACACAAAATTAATAAAAGATGTTCGATAATGGTTATTACATTGGCAATACAAGTATGTAATAAAGCAAACAGCAGGAGAGTTGGGAAATCCTGCCATGTTGGAGCCACAGTTAGTTTTCGATGGAATCAAAGTTGGTAGAACTACTGATTCCGGGTTTAAAATAAAAAAAGAAACTTTGCATTATATCTTATTGGAGAAATCAGCTTCTTTAGCCACTTTTCAGTTCTCCTCTGCCTCCTGAATTCATCATTAATGCAAAACCTTCTTGGTTAGGCTGGTTTCATACTACGTTTTTTTAACATGCGTCCTGAACGTTTTTTTAACACAAAAACGGATCCAGTGCAAATGCGTTTTCATTTCAATGTATTTGCAATGGACTCGCGTCAACATGCGTTCACATGCGTTTGCGTGCGTTATAGTGAGGATCCAGCGAGTTGTAGTTTAACATTTTTCAAAAACTCTACTTGTAGCGTTTTTGAGCTGCATCCAAATACTGCAAATTGCTGGATCCTGACTATACTGCACGCAAACGTATGTGAACGCTGGCATGCTGATAGACAGGATCCTGCTTGCTCTACTGAGCATGCCCAGAAACCAGCCTCGCGTGATCAGTCCCTCTCTCCCCCTCCCTCTCTGTCTCTCTCCCCCTCCCTCTCTGTCTCTCTCCTCCTCCCTCTCTGTCTCTCTCCTCCTCCCTCTCTGTCTCTCCCCCCTCCCTCTCTGCCTCTCTCTCCCTCCCTCTCTGTCTCTCTCCCCCTCCCTCTCTGCCTCTCTCCCCCTCTCCCTCTCCTCTCTCTCTCCCCCGCCTGAGAGCTGCGGACACTCGTAACCAAGGTAAATATTGGGTAACCAAGCAAAGCGCTTCCCTTAGTTACCGAATGTTTACGTTGGTTATGTGTGCAGGGAACAGGCAGCCCGGCTCCTAGCAGCTGCGGATGCTCGTAACCAAGGTAAATATCGGGTATCCAAGCAAGTTACCCGATGTTTACCTTGGTTACCAGCCTCCGCAGCTGTCAGAAGCCGGCTCCCACCAGTCTATCACATTCAGTTCCACTGACTCCCGATCACATGACTCCAATGCCCGCCCATAAACTTAAAGTGACAGGAGCCTGCAAAATAACACATGCGTTTGCATGCGTTTTTTTGCTGTAAAAGCAGGATCCGCTTTTACAGCAAAAAAACGTTCATAACGCATGTTAAAAAAACGCAGTGTGAAAGCAGCCTTTTTAGGCTGGTTTCCCATCAGTGTTTTTTTGCCTTCAGGCAAAAAAACGCAAACTGCATGTGACTGGATCCTGTTGAATTTGAGTTGAACGCATGCAAACGCAAGTGTTATTTACTGGATCCTGTGACTTGCAGTTTATGAGTCATGTGGTTGGGAATGAGCTGAATAGGGCTGGGCGGGCATTAAAGTCGTCATCGGGAGTGAGCTGAATCTGCCATGAAAGCAGCTCTGGACAAAAGTGAGAGTGTGAGTGAGTGTGTGATTGTGAGTGTGTGAGAGTGAGAGAGAGTGTGAGAGTGAGTGAGAGTATGAGTGAGTGTGTGAGTGAGTGAGTGAGAGTGAGTGAGTGTGTGAGTGTGAGAGTGTGAGTGTGAATCAGAGTCAGTGTGAGTGACTGTGTGTGAGTGACTGTGTGTGAGTGACTGTGTGTGAGTGTGAGTGACTGTGTGTGAGAGTGTGTGAGAGTGATATTCAGGCCATGTTCTGTACAGCAAACAGGATCCTTCCTGCAGCATACAACTGCAACTGTTAAAACCAGATCCGGCGCCCATTGAAATACATTGAAGCTACTGCCGCAATGTACAGGATCCAGTGAGTTGTGTGGTGCCCCTGACCTGGTCAGGCACCACTGAGTACTGCACACATGCTGGGTGAGTACAAACCGGTAATCCAAAAGGCTGAGTAGGGTGTGTACGCACAGACACACACTTTAACTAGGTCACACACACACATTAGAGGGGACCTCTGGGCAGACCCAGGAGGGGGCGTGGCCTCCACATCTCAGCTAGTGGTGCGGTAGTGAAGCTAGAAAAAGTTGTGCAGAGGCAGTCAGAGACAGGAGCTGGAGGAAACCAGTCTGAAGCGGAGAGCGGGCACGCAGACACGCTAGTCAGACCCTGCAAGTGTAGTGGCTGTTTGCGGGGGAGTTCGGTTGCCACACAGTCAGCCTGAAAGACACCTGAGGAAGAAGTGAGGTAATTGAGTGCGGGGACTCCTGGTAGGCCAGGCACACACGGGGAACAAGTCCCTAGAGCCAGACATCCATTTAGTGGTCTGCTAAAACCTGCCGGTGAGGGCACTCCTGTTGTCTCACCAACCAACACAGAGTCCGCAGCATCAGCAGCAACGAGGGGGCCCATAAGTGAGATAGGGCGAGAAGCCATCTTTACTTGGTCCACACTGCCAGCAAACGGGCCAAAAAAGGGAGAAAAGGCAGTTGCGACTTCCCTCGATGAATCCCATATACTTCAAGTCGGGGGTTATCCGAAACAAGAAGTGCTAGGAAGGCGAGCTTACAGTCACCCCTATATCAGCCTGAAGGATACCTGGTTCATCTCAGTATCGCCCGGGTTGCCTCACTCTACCACCAGAACGTGAATAAACAGTTGAAAGACATTTCTGGACTGAAACTGAGTTCTTCTGCGACCTGTTGTTCCACACACATACACCCGAGCCCCTGGGGCCTGCCTCACTCTCAGGAGGCCACACCATCTAACTGCAAGTACCATCAGCCCCAGATGCTCGTTAAACAGCAGTGGCGGTCCCTTATCACCCGGACCGCAAAACCGAGAGTGGATTCACGACTCCAATAAAAATGAACCTGACATACCTGTTGCCGGAAGGGTCCCTACAGAGAAGTCCCCGCAGTGTCCCGTAGGCGACCGCTGCGGCGCTGTGGAGGGCGACTCAGTTGCAGTTTTTGGACGGAGGTGAAAAACGCAACAAGTTACGTTTTTGATAAAAGGTAAAAAACGGCAACTTACCGGATCCTGACACTACCGCACGCAAACGCATACCAACGCATGTTGACGCAAGTCCATTGACATTGCATTGAGCAGACAACGGATCCTGTAAGATGCGTTTTGCGTTTTTTTGCCGACCCGCAAAAAAAACGCTGATGTGAAACCAGCCTTAGAGTAAAATAGGCTACAGTGACAGAGGTATCAGATTATACCTCCTATTACAATCTATGTAGAGAAGAGCAGGTGAGGAGTGAAGAGACCACTAAGTAGACTGGAATCAGGGAGATCTCATTGCAGCTTCAACCAACTAATTTACTTATTACAGTGCTGGATTCACAGGTACACAGCTCGATTCTGCTGTATAATATCCTTAAAGGTAACCTGTCAAGTGCAATATGCACCCAGAACCATGAGCAGTTCTGGGTGTATATTGCTAATCTCTGCCTAACTGTCCCTGTATACACTAACATAGATAAAGATATCGTTAGAAAAATGATTTCTAAAGATCTTTTATCTGAAGCTAATGAGTGCAGGGACTAGTCCCAAGGGCATTTCTCCCCTTAGCTAGTCAGCCCACATAGCATGGTAGCATGCCCCTGTGGGTGTACTAACATGCTAATGAATATGCAGTGACGCCGCACATATCTCACTGTTCATGGCGGCTCGCGGAGGATGGATGTGCACTGGACACGATCCGGAGTACCTGAGGCTCCAGATCATGCACACTAAACTGATGCAGGGTGTAAGCTTCCCGACTTCACTGAGAGGTATAGTGCGCATGACCGGAAGTGCTGAGGACTCCAGATCATGCCCAGTGCGCATCCATCCTCCACCGGCCGCCATGCACAGTGATGTATGTGCAGCGTCACTGTATATTCATTAGCATGCTATGTTACTAGCTAAGGGGAGAAACATCCTTGGGACTAGTCCCCGTGCTCATTAGCATAAGATAAAAGATGTTTAGAAATACTCTAAAGATCTCTTTATCTATGCTACTAGATACAGGGACAATTAGGCAGGGATTAGCAATATGCACCCAGAACTGCTTGTAGTTCCCTTTAATCCCTCTGTTTCAATGTACTGTGTATGAGAGACATCAAAACAGCTAGTCTCTACCCACTACCGTAGAGAGAACTAAAAAATAAAGATAGCCTACAGAGCGGAGAACTGAAGAAAATGCACAATAGAGGTCAAATAATGGCAAGAAATATAGTGTTATTCCTCATGTACAGACATGACAGTTGATTTTAAAAACTTACCTGAAATGACAGATGCTTTAATTTTAGTAAATACACATATTTACTTTTAGGAAAGTTTGGACTAAATTAAAATACATTAATATATGTTATATCTAATCTAAGCCCCATTTTCATCATCTTATATAATTACTGTATTATAAACTGTGATTTATGAAGGAATGGGAAGCTGTATTTGGAGTGTGGAAAATAGAGGCAACAAAAAGTAGCAACGTTTTGGAAGCAGCTTGTTTTCCCTGCATCCAAAATGCTGCGTTGTACAGTATAAGGACAGTGGATAGGATTTATAGAAATCCCATGCCTACTGTGCTTTTTTTTCTGCCGTGTAAACTGACCTGTCACGTGGGCTTTCGAGCTGCAGGATGTCAATTTATGCTTGCAGAGATGCGAGTGTTCTGGGCAGTAGAGCAAAAATACACTGCGTCCAAAACCCCAATCGTGGGCATGGGCATGGCATTTTCCTGCGGAAAACACTTACCGTATTTTTCAAATTATAAAACACACTTTTGCTCCCAAAAAATTGGGAGGAAAATGAGGGGTGCATCTTATAATCCGGATGCAGCTTACCGGGTGATGGTGTAGAGGGGGTTGCAGGTGGCAGGGGCTGTGCTGGGGGCTGTGCTGGGGCCTCTGCTGGGGCCAGTGCAGCGGGCGGTGAAGTGGGGGCATCCTGAAAAAGTCGGCGGTGCACGGTTCAAATAATGGCACCCAAAGGCGGCGTGTGCACAGATGGGGCTCTCGGCTTAAGATCTCATCTGCGCACGCGCCACCTCCAGCCCATTGATCTCCCAGCAGCGAACTTAAAGAAAATGGCACCCGGTATTGGCGCATGCCCAGATGAGATCTCAGCTTGTCATTGAGCCAATAGCTCAATCTGCGCACGTGCCGACTCAGGGTGCCATTTCTTTGAAGACGGCACCGCTGTGAGTTTCTGAATGTTGCCTACCTCACAGCATCTGGGACACCCGCCGGCCCCACTGCCCGCAGCATCGACCTGCTCCACCACTGCCCCTGCCTCCTGTGACCCCGCTCCACCTCCGCTGCCATCCCCTGTGGTAAGAGACCCTCCTTTTTTTCTCTAAATTTAGGGTACATCTTATAAACCGGAGTGTCTTATAAACCCAAAAATATGGTACGTCTCTGCAATAGAAGATACATTGCATCTAGAATGCAGCATGTCAGATTGTGGGCACATACCCCATGCTTCTATCTCAGGATGTTTCTATGTATCGCCAACTCCTACAAGAGTTGATCTGTATTTTTTTCATTAATATAAAGGTCCTAGTTCCTATACAGTTGCAATGCCAGTCATATATTGTCAAAGGAAACCACACAAGGACTGTCCCTGGAGGCTTCATTGAACCAGAGGTATCTGGAATTTTGCTTCATGCGCCCACACACATAATTTAATAAATAGTATAAAAGACATTTCTATACGTTCCCTATAAGCAGCTAATGGGAATAGAAATCTACTTATATTCCAAATATTGGCTGAATGGTAATAAAATAAGTTGTATTACCGGCTGTTATCTGTTCTTACTCTCTTTAGATGACTACCGTGTCCAATAGAGCAATGCAAACTCTACATAGTTATTATAAGGCCAGTATGCACTCATTAGTGTGCAGTGGTGATAATCCCCTGGAGCAATTACAGTAAATGAGAAGAAGATATGATTTGCTGATGAGACTTCGTCAAGGAAAGTATCTTGGGAGTTGACGGAGCAAGGTGATGTGCATAGACTGTATGCTTATGATTCCTGACAAGAAGCCAAGCAATGAATTAAGAAACTTTAAGAAATAAAGTCATTTTTGTACTAGCAACTTTATTAGCACTGCATCTAGGGCAAGGACCTAAAGTGTCTACATTATCTCACACAGATTTAATATTCATAGGTTCTATAATAACAGGAACTGTACCACAGGACTGGCGCATTGCAAATGTAATGCCAATACTCAAAAGGGGGACAAAATCTGAGCCTGGAAATTATAGGCTGGTAAGTTTAACCTTTTAATATGGGTACAATCCTTTGAAGTTTCCTATGAGATGCCATCTTAAAGTATCTCAGGAAGAATAACCCCATGACTCAGTATCAACATGGGTTTATGAGGGATCGGTCCTGTCAAACGAATCTGTTTAGCTTCTATGAGGAGATAAGTTCCAGACTAGACCAGGAAAATGCAGTGGATGTTGTCTATATGGATTTTTCAAAGGTGTTTGATACAGTGCCACACAAAAGGTTGATACATAAAATTAGAGTAATTGGAATAGCCGAAAATATGTGTAAGTGGGTTAAGAACTGGCTCAGTGATAGGAAACAAAGGGTGGTTATTAAATGGAACACACTGGGACTGGATCACCATTAACTGTGGAGCACTACAGGGGTCAGTATTGGGCCCTTTTCTTTTTTAACATATTTATTAATGACCTTGTAGGGTGCATTGAAAATAGAAATTCAATATTTGGAAATGATACTGAACTATGCAAGGTAATTAATATAGAGAAGAATAATTTATTGTTGAAGACGAATTTGTGTTAGCTGGAGGCTTGGGCTGAGAAATGGCAATTCAAGTTTAATGTGGATAAATGTAAGGTCATGTACTTGGACAGAGGAAATAAAATAAATAAGTATATACTTAATTGTAAAACACTAGGTAAAACTTGGACGGCAAACTCAACTTTGCTGACCAGTGTCACGCGGCTGCTGCCAAGGCTAATAAAATAATGGGATGCATTAAAAGAGGCATAGATGCTCATGAGAAGAACATGGTGTATAAAAAGGACATAGCTAAACTAGAGTGGGTGCAGAAAAAAGTAACCAAGGTTATTAAAGGAATGGGGGAATGCAATACCAAGACAGGTTATTAAACTTGGGGTTATTCAGTTTGGAAAATCAAATGCTTAGGAGCGATCTTATTACAATGTACAAATATATGAGGGGACAGTACAGAGCTCTCTCTCATGATCTTTTTACACCTAGGCCTGGAACGGGTACAAGGGGACATCCACTATATCTAGAGGAAAGAAAGTTTAAAGGTAACCTGTCACGAGGTTTTGGGCCTATAAGCTGCGCCCACCACCACTACATGCTGTATATAAGAGCCCAGGCCATTGTGTAGAACATAAAAAAAACTTTATAATGCTCACCTAGAAGGTCGCTCCGATGCACAACAGTCGGATGGGTGGCGCCGTTCTCCGGGACCGGCGTCTCCCCTTTCGGCCATCTTGGTCTTCCTTATTCTGAAGCCGCGGTTCATGACGTGTCTACGTCATACACACGCACTGGCATTGAGGTCCTGCACAGGCGCACTACAAAACTTTGATCTGCCCTGAGCAGGGTATATCAAAGTGCGCCTGCTCAGGACCTCAATGCCGGCGCATGCGTCCCATCCGATTCAAAATTAAAATTTAAGAGGCCGGGATGCCTTTCTTGAAAAATATAATATTACAGCCTATGTATACTTGATTTTATGATGGGACGTTGATCCAGGGAACTAGTCTGATTGCCATATATGGAGTCGGGAAGGAGTTTTTCCCTTAATATGGAGCTTACTGTCTGCTCCATGGGTTTTTTTTGCCTCCCTCTGGATCAATATGTTATGTTAGGTCATGGGTTGAACTTGATGGACTTAAGTCTACCTTCACTCTTCAACACTAGGAAACTATCTCCACTTGCTACATAAGAAATCCACTAACTACCTATAAACACAGTAATCCTTCTTGTACCCACAGTTTTTCTGTCATCTACTTGTGTCTTGTTCTAGAATCTTTTCTCTTTCCTTTGCAATTGAATTTATTCCAGCACCTTACCCTTTTTTTCCATCACCTTTTCCCCTTTGTTTTGCAGTCAAACTTGTCCCTGTTCCTTGTTTCATAGTCTTACAGTCCTTCAGGTTTCATCCTAGCATTATCTTTCTTTTCATAGTGGATACCTTGGTGCCCTTTAATTATTAGTATGGGCCCTTAAGAGGTGGCTCACTACTCTGCAGTAGTGACCACATCTCTGTAAAACTGATAGGGAAGGCTTTTTGTTAATACCTTGTGTTGCCAATTCAGCCTCTGAGCGGCGCTGTTGCGGTCTGCTCTTCCCCATCGCGTGACCTGTGACGCCCTGGCCTATCAGGTCATCACAGGGTATTGTGCAATCTTCCCTTCTGCATGATATCCACCTCCTCCTTGGTTATGGGTCCCTGACCTTTGGTGTTGCCAAGAACAAGCTAATCCAAATCCTAGGAACACTCTGCACTACACCCACCAGACACACCAGTGGCTGACCTGAAGGGAATAGGGTCGCCCACTTGGGGGGTTGGTTAAGGTGAGGTCAGGAGTGTTAGGAGTAGTTCAATTGTGCAGTAACTCTCGAGAGGAGAGGTCAGGAGCTGGGCTCCCTGAGACTACTAGGTGGCAGATGTTTGTCTGGGCCTGGTAGGAGCTGGACCCCGGTCGCAGGGGTTCGTGACAAGGGGCACGGACTGTCGAGGAGGACAGCCGGCGGCCTTGTGCCATCACCAAGCAGGGGCCAGGGCACGACGGGGTATGTGGACCCTAGACCAAGAAGTAGCTTCAGGTGTTCTGGTAATTTACCCGACAAGGACGGAGCCTTCAAGATTCGTTCTCCACTCGCTCCAAAATCGGGGAACTAGCGCAACGAGGGGGATAGGACTTTCCCAATAATTAGTCCAGAAAATCCCAAGCGTGAACCCTGAGAGCAAGCTCACCCAGTTAGCCACACTGGTGAGCGGGACCCAACTAGTTTTATGCTAAAGGGACCAGTTGGAAGAAAAGGTGAAAAGGAAAAAGGTCACAGGCTAACAGGCAACACCAACGGGCACGGGATCCAGGCATGCTCCCTCTAAGCGGCAGCAGTGTCAAGAACTTTGGTTTACCACAGTTGTCTGTTTCAGCGTTATTGGACTGAGTGAGTACATAACTGACCCCTACCGTCCCAACGGCATCTCCTGTCACCCTCATCAAGTCCCGGGGCATCCCCCCTACCCGTGGAGGGGGTTAAACTCCTGGCTGCCCACACCATCGCCACCGGGTACTCCCAACTGCAGCGGTGGTACTCCACCTTACCACACACCACAGGTGGCATCACGAACTTTCCACATCCTCCCTTGTAAATATCCCCTCTTTTGTGCCGAGTGGCTGCGCAACCTCAACCCCCGAGTCCGGAGACCCCTCGAGCCACCGCAGATCCGGATCCAAGCAGCGACGGCAGGCTGCTGACGCGGGGGCGGCACAGACCCTTCCCTGGATTTCATGACCTCTGGGATCTGGTGATGTCAAGTCAACTTCCAGTTGACTTGACATCACTGCGGCCAGCCCCAGTCTTCTTGAGTGGTTAGATTGTGGGCGGCGTTTCATCGCTCACCACAGCCCAGCATTGCAGCCCAGCATCAAGTGTGCGCTCTCCTTCACTGCAGAGCACTGCAAGCAGGAGAGATCCTGGGCTGTGACGCTGGACTTTGACGAGCGGTGAAACACCGCCTACATCCCAGTCACTCAGGGAGATTGGGGTCTGCCGCAGTGCTGTCAGGGCAACTGAAAGTTGACGTGACATCACCGGATCCCAGAGGTCACTGAGCCCAGGAGGTGATGAGGGAAAGAGCGGTCCGCGATAGCGCCGCTCAGAGACCGAATTGGCAACACGAGATTTTTACAAAAAGACTCCCCTATCCGTTTTACAGAGAGGTGGCCACTTATGCAGAGTAGTGAACCACCCCTTTAAAAGATGTCAACCCCTACAGTATATCATATCATATTATGAATGCAGGATATAGTATATATTACTAGGATTTCTGCTGAGGACCTACTTTTGTTTATAATACTTATTTTGAACCATGTATCATATCAAATGTCCCCATTATGTAATGATCTTGTATTTCACCTCTTCAAAAACCAACTTCCCATTTATCTCATTCCCTACAGTACTTGAAACAGCCTGCGTTTGTGATCTTCCTTCTTTTTACGAGGAACATTAACACAGAATACTCATAAGCTGCTGGAAATAATATATTGTCACAATCGGTTAAATGGTCCATTAATTGTAAACAGGGTAATGTCTTCTGGTGAATGGAGATACTTTCTGTAAATTGCTTTTATATCTCTTGAAAACTGAACTAATGTCTTGATAGAAATGAAAAAAATAAAAAAATAAAAATAGAAGCTAAACCTGGAAACCTCCTAAGGCCTGAAGAAAAAGCTGAGGCTGCCGCTGATAAAGCAAGGTGAGATTCTGCGGGTGTAAGGTGCTAAGCTGCAAGCTTACTGCCTATTTATGTGAAGATTCTTGCAAATCCCTTAGGTATCAAAATGTGGTAAGGGATTTCTAGAACATAAATATATTTCTCAGCAGAAGAGAGAATCGCAGAATACAGCTGGTAAGGAGACTATATTAATACAAATGTTAAAGATCCGGTAGCGTTAGTATGCAGCTCTTGGAGAATATAACTATAATTGAAGCTTATTCGGTTATTGAACTTGGCAAGGAAGGCAGATATCTTCATCTACCATGACAAGACATTATGTCTCATAGCCAAGGATGTAGATACCAAAAAGGTAAACCATGTGGCCAGGGCCGGCGTCAGCACCTGGCATACCCGGGCAAATGCCGGGGCCCTGGAGAGCTGGGCGGGCCAACTCGGCCTCGTCAGTTCTCCTGCCCCCGGGCCGAGTTCCGGGGACCGCAGTCCATGGCAGGAAACTGTGGCTGCCGTCCCTTTAAGGCGCGCAGACCACAGCATTCGCTGCGTCCTCCTGGATTGAGCTTCATCTGTGGACGGAGCTGCCGCACGGCGTCCTGCTCGGTCCCACAGATCAAGGAGGTGCAGTGTCAGCCAGCGACCGCCAGCACAGCGCTTCCCTCCGGCGCTGTGTGGGCCCTCTCCACCATGACCTGAGCGGTATGTGGGACACCCCCCCCACTCGATCTGTATGTGCCATCCCCGCCCCCCGATTTATGGGCCCCGGTGAACTGTATGGGTTTCTCCCCCACGCGACGTATGCCCTTCCCCCCTCCCCTCCCCGAAGCCGTATGTCCTGGCCCCGCAGAGCCGCGTGTGTGGGCCCCGCAGAGCCGCGTGTGTGGGCCCCGCAGAGCCAGGTGTATGGGCCCCACAGAGCCAGGTGTGTGGGCCCCGCAGAGCCAGGTGTGTGGGCCCCGCAGACCAAGGTGTGTGGGCCCCCCAGAGCAAGGTGTGTGGGCCCCGCAGAGCAAAGTGTGTGGGCCCCGCAGAGCAAGGTGTGTGTGTGGCACCCTGGACAAGCCAGGACGTCACAGGTACTGCAACAACACACCCCACACCCCGGTTAGGAACATCAAAGTCAGACACAAATCCTTGTTGCCTCCCTCCAGGGGCTGATGTCCACACCAGGTGGGGCGGTCCCAGGCGGTTGGCTCCTCCCACCGAGGAGTTCACAGTCCTGGAGGCGGGAAAAGGATTTAGGGCAGTTCAGTTGGGAGTTGAGTAGAGGAGAGTGAAGTTGAGAGTTTGGAGAGTGAGGAAATGGTAGTGGAGGAACTGACTGGCCGTGTCCGAGTACGTGGCCCGGACACAGAAACAGCAAGGTTGGCAGACGGTGGTGACCGTCTGCAGGAGAGGCCGATTGACGCACAACCGTAAGGACCGGGGACGGGCGGTGGCCCGCCGGTACCGGATCGGGGAGCGAAGAGAAGCCAGCACCATCCGGCAGGGCCTACGGACCCCGACCAGGCTAGGAGTCGCCGTTAAACCAGTCAAATCCGTCAGCGACGGGAACCTCCGGGGTTTCCCAGCAATAAAGACCCGACTGAAGGCAACCGCTCAACCGTGAAGGGAAATACAGCTACCGCCACAGCTAGAGTTCCCAGGGCCAGCGCCTGCGGGCAAAAGGGGCTCCTCCGGCGAACATACCGCTGGGGAGCGGGTTACCGAAGGGAAGCCATCAGGGCCGAGTACATAACACCGGTGCAGGGAGAGAGTTACCGCCAACCTACCGGGAGTGACCGTCGCAGCCGTCTGTGGGACTCGTCCATCCAGTCGTTTGTTTTACCAGAGACTCCGTGTGCGTTACTGGCTGAGTAAGTACCACCGTGCCATCTGGCTCTGCGCTGCCCCGCGACCCTGCACCTGGCCAAGCCCCGCAACCCATCAAACAGACAACAACTCCGGGCCCCGGGACTACCAAAATCCTCCTACCCACGGAGGGGAGGAAAACATCCCAGCTGCTCCCTGTCACCGCTCCCCGGAACCCCGTACAGAGCAGCGGTGGTGCCCCAACCTCACCACACACCGTGGGTGGCGTCACAACCCGACATCCCAAACACCAACAAAACACCCCTTTCACTCACAGGCGAGGAGCGCCGCTCGAGTCCCTGGATCCGGCCCACCGCTCGAGCCACCGAGCAGCAGCAGCGCCGGACCCGAGCGTGGTGAGCGCAGTGGCCCCCTCCCCGCCCACGACATGTGTCTGTCTGTCTGTATGTATGTATGCAGCAGAGCAGTATGTGGGTGTATGTATGTATGCATGCAGCAGAGCAGTATGTGTGTATGTATGTATGTATGCATGCAGCAGAGCAGTATGTGTGTGTCTGTATGTATGCATGCATGCAGCAGAGGAGTATGTGGGTGTATGTATGCATGCAGCAGAGCAGTATGTGTGTGTCTGTATGTATGTATGTATATATGCAGCAGAGAAGTATGTGTGTGTCTGTCTGTATATATGTATGCATGCAGCAGAGCAGTAAGTGTGTGTCTGTATGTATGTATATATGCAGCAGAGAAGTATGTGTGTGTCTGTTTGTATGTATGCATGCAGCAGAGCAGTATGTGGGTGTCTGTATGTATGCATGCAGCAGAGCAGTATGTGTGGGTCTGTCTATATGTATATATGCAGCAGAGCAGTATGTGTGTGTCTGTCTATATGTATTGTGAGGTAGCGTGGTCGGCTGCGCAGCAGAAGACACGGGATCCAGGCATTAAGGTTCACAGCACACGGTTTAATGTCCAAACAAAAGTCCACAACAATATACATGTGCCTCTCCAGCAGAGAGCTCAGGGAGTTCTGTTCACTCCCTCACACCCGGCACACCTGCCCTTGTTCCTGTTTCCATTTAACCCTTCCTTCAGCCTGTAGGGAAACAGCATTAACCCTGGAGTGGATCTACTTTCTATCATGGAGTGAGCACAACCGGGGCGAGACATACCGGCCGTCATAGATAACCCCGGTCACAGTCTCACATACCCCCCCCTCAGTTCAAGCGAGCGGGGTTGAACTCCCGCCATCAAACACGGGCCGCGGGACAAGGCATCGGCGTTGCCCTGCAACCCACCGGCCCTATGTTCAACCGTAAACCGGAAGTTCTGCAGAGAAAGGAACCACCGGGTAACCCGGGCATTCCGTTCCTTGGCGGACCTCATCCAGACCAGTGGAGAGTGATCCGTCACCAAGCGAAACTGCCGTCCCAGCAGGTAATAGCGTAGGGACTCCAAGGCCCACTTGATCGCCAAGCACTCCTTCTCCACTACGCTATAATTCCGCTCGGGAGGGGTGAGCTTCCTACTTAAGAAGGTGACGGGGTGTTCCTCCCCCTGAACCACCTGAGACAGCACTGCCCCCAGGCCGACCTCCGAGGCGTCAGTCTGTACTATGAACTCCTTCCGGAAATCAGGGTGTACAAGAACGGGCTGTCCGCACAGGACCCCCTTCAGGGCCCGGAAGGAGTCCTCGGCCTGCGGAGTCCAGCGCACCATGACGGACTTCTTGCCTTTGAGAAGGTCCGTCAAGGGGGCTGATAGTCCCGCAAAATCCTTTACAAACCTCCTGTAGTACCCCACGATACCCAGGAAGGCCCTAACCTGCTTCGTGGTCAGGGGTCTAGGCCACTTCTGGATCGCCTCAACCTTGTTAATTTGGGGCTTAATCACTCCTTGGCCTATCACGTAGCCCAAGTAGCGGGCTTCCGTGTGTCCCAACGCACATTTCTTGGGATTGGCTGTCAATCCGGCTGTTCGAAGCGCGTCCACCACCGCTTGTACCTGTTCCAAGTGGGTCTGCCAATCGGAGCTGTAAATAATGATGTCATCAAGGTACGCTGATGCATACGCCTGGTGGGGTTCCAGCACTAAGTCCATCAACCTCTGGAACGTGGCCGGAGCGCCATGTAACCCAAAAGGCAAGACAACATAGTGGAAGAGACCCTCCGGCGTAACAAAAGCGGTTTTCTCCTTGGCGGACTCCGTCAGTGGCACCTGCCAGTACCCCTTGGTCAGGTCGAGCGTGGTAAAATATCGCGCCTGTCCCAGCCTATCAATCAGCTCATCCACCCGGGGCATGGGGTAGAGATCGAACTTGGATATTTCGTTCAATCTCCTAAAGTCATTGCAGAACCTTAAGGAGCCATCGGGTTTTGGTATTAGGACAATCGGACTAGCCCATTCACTCCGGGATTTTTCGATGACCCCCAGGCATAACATTGTCTTTACTTCCTCCGATATGGCTTGTCGTCGAGCCTCCGGTACCCGGTATGACTTCAGGCGTACCTTCAGGTGGGGCTCGGTGACAATATCATGTCGTATCAGACTGGTCCTACCGGGCAGCTCGGAGAAGACATCGGGGTTCTGCTGAACCAACCATCTGGCCTCTCGCCTCTGAGTCTTGGTGAGGGCTTCTCCAATCCTTACTTCCGGTTCGTCCTCTCCGGAGGTCGCTGGAGCCGGATGTGAATGACCCGAAGAGGAGGGAGATGGGGAAAAACCAGCCATCAGGCTTTCCCGTTCCTGCCAAGGTTTTAATAGGTTGACATGGTATATTTGTTCAGGTTTCCGCCTACCGGGCTGCAATACTTTATAGTTGACCACCCCGACTCTTTCCTTTATCTCGTAGGGGCCTTGCCACTGAGCCAGGAATTTACTCTCCGCCGTGGGGATTAATACCAACACCCGATCCCCGGGTTTAAAGGTCCGCACGGTGGCTTGTCTATTGTAGCGGCCGCTTTGCGCGGCCTGAGCCTCCTGTAAATGCTCCTTCACAATTGGCATGACCGCGCTTATGCGGTTCTGCATACCCAAAATGTGTTCAATCACACTTTTATGGGGGGTAGGCTCCTGCTCCCATGTTTCCTTTGCCAGGTCCAACAATCCCCGGGGATGTCGCCCGTATAACAACTCAAAAGGCGAAAACCCCGTGGATGCCTCTGGCACCTCACGGATGGCAAACATCAAATAGGGAAGCATCATATCCCAGTCTTTCCCGTCTTTTGAAATCACCCTTTTTAGCATGGTTTTCAGGGTTTTATTGAAACGCTCGACTAAACCGTCCGTTTGAGGATGATACACAGACGTACGCAACTGCTTGATCTGGAGTAGCCGGCATAGCTCTTTGGTCACTTTAGACATGAATGGGGTCCCCTGATCCGTAAGGATCTCCTTGGGCAACCCCACCCGGCAGAACACAGCAAACAACTCCCGAGCTATAAGCTTTGCTGCAGTATGTCTGAGAGGTATCGCCTCGGGATACCGGGTGGCATAGTCAACGATCACTAGGATGTGTTGGTGCCCTCGAGCGGACTTTACGAGGGGCCCCACCAGATCCATCCCTATCCGTTCAAAAGGGACTTCTATAATGGGTAACGGTACCAACGGACTGCGAAAATGGGTCAGGGGTGCGGTAAGCTGACACTCCGGGCAGGTTTCGCAGAACCGTTTTACCTCCCCAAAGACCCCGGGCCAATAGAACCTTTGCAATATTCGCTCCTGCGTTTTCTTGACCCCTAGGTGGCCACTCATCAGGTGTTTATGAGCCAAGTCGAGGACCCGCCGGCGATACGGCTGGGGCACCACCAACTGCTCGACCCCCACGCCCCGTATTTCATCTACCCGGTAGAGTAAATCCTGCTTAAGAGCGAAATGGGGGTACCTTACCTGGGCACCGGGCAGCTGTGCCACCCCGTCAACTACTGTCACCCGACTCCGGGCATGTATTAACGTAGGGTCCTGGAGTTGGGCTGTCCCAAACGTATCCGGGGACGCCTCCAACTCCGGGATGGGCTCGACCATCTCAGCCTCTCCTGCCAATACCTCTATGGGTGACCTATCGGGTTCACACTCTGTCCCTATCATGGTGACCCCTACGGCAGGCGTCCCGGATTCAGGATTGTGGGGCTCAGGTCCCGGACTGACCAATATCTGAGGGGACTTAGGGGGTCCCTTCCATAAAGTCCAAAAATAGGGCAGATCCCTTCCTAGGATCACGTCATAAGGAAGAGTGTTAAGAAGTCCCACCTCATGCTGCACCTGACCGCAAGGTGCTGTGATGGGGACAATCCCCGTGGGATAGTCTCGGCGGTCCCCATGTATGCAAACCACCCCCACGGTACGTCCTGTGGCCTTTACTTTAGCCCTCAAGGTGGATCGCACAAGGGTCACTAAGCTTCCGGAATCCAACAATCCTGTAACCGGACATCCATTCACCTGTATTTGGCACAAGTGGGGCTCCGTCTCTGGGGAGACCAGGTCAGCGGTACACACCACCTGAGCATACATTGAACCCCGCCGGGTAACCCCACAATCCATGGGTTCCGTGGTGAGTGGACACTGGGCTTCCATATGTCCCACCCGCTGGCACCGCCAACATCTAACAGGGAAGGAAACCCCCTTGACGGGTTGTCGTTTAGGGTACAGAACCTTCCGGACCTCAGGAACGGCGGGCGCGGTCTCAGACGGGACGGTAGGAGACTCCTGCACCGTTGTCAGCGGTGGGTCCTTGGCCCTAGGCTTGGAGGGGCCGGACCGACGGGCGGTACGCAAAGTCTCAGTGTCCCGTATCAAGTCCTGCGTAGCCACATGCCGCTCTACCAGGGACACTAATTGGTCCAGGGTACTCGGGTCACCCTGTCCTACCCACCGTTGAACGATGACGGGTAAAGTGCGCACAAAACGATCAACTACTACCCTTTCCACCATTTGCGCCGGGCTCAGAGTGTCAGGCTGCAACCACTTTTTTACAAGATGCAACAAGTCATAGGCCTGGGAGCGTACGGGTTTGGCTTCCTCATAGAACCACTGATTTACCCGCTGAGCCCGTACATAGGTATTCACCCCCAACCGAGCCAGTATTTCGGCTTTCAGGGTCGCATAGTCAATGGCGTCCTCGGTACAGAGGTACGCTTTTTGGGGTTCCCCCGTCAGATAGGGCGACAATACCTCAGCCCACTGGGGGGTCGGCAGCTTTTCCCGCTCGGCCACCCGCTCAAACACCGCCAGGAACGCTTCCACATCATCCCCCGGGGTCATCTTTTGTAACGCTTGTCTCACCGCTTTCCGGACGCTGCCGTCGTCACCCGGTCCCGGGGTTGTTGCTGCCGGTCCGGCACGGATCGACTTGGCCAGGAGAACCATCTGTTCTTGGTGCCTTTTTTCCTGCACTTGCAAGGATTGCTGCTGACGTTCCAACGCCCGGAGCAGGTGTGCATTGGTCTGTTGCTGCTGTTCATTAGCCTGTTGTTGCTGTGCATTAGCCTGAGCCAGCTGCTTTAGTATATCCTCCATGGCGTCACCGGGTTTGGGCTGTAGTATAGCCGCTCGAATCCAGGACATGTGCTACCGGGTCACCAGGGATGGATGCTACACCTCACCGGGCTGGCATGCCCGCCGATTCTCCACCATATGTGAGGTAGCGTGGTCGGCTGCGCAGCAGAAGACACGGGATCCAGGCATTAAGGTTCACAGCACACGGTTTAATGTCCAAACAAAAGTCCACAACAATATACAGTTAGGTCCAGAAATATTTGGACAGTGACACAAGTTTTGTTATTTTAGCTGTTTACAAAAACATGTTCAGAAATACAATTATATATATAATATGGGCTGAAAGTGCACACTCCCAGCTGCAATATGAGAGTTTTCACATCCAAATCGGAGAAAGGGTTTAGGAATCATAGCTCTGTAATGCATAGCCTCCTCTTTTTCAAGGGACCAAAAGTAATTGGACAAGGGACTCTAAGGGCTGCAATTAACTCTGAAGGCGTCTCCCTCGTTAACCTGTAATCTATGAAGTAGTTAAAAGGTCTGGGGTTGATTACAGGTGTGTGGTTTTGCATTTGGAAGCTGTTGCTGTGACCAGACAACATGCGGTCTAAGGAACTCTCAATTGAGGTGAAGCAGAACATCCTGAGGCTGAAAAAAAAGAAAAAATCCATCAGAGAGATAGAAGACATGCTTGGAGTAGCAAAATCAACAGTCGGATACATTCTGAGAAAAAAGGAATTGACTGGTGAGCTTGGGAACTCAAAAAGGCCTGGGCGTCCACGGATGACAACAGTGGTGGATGATCGCCGCATACTTTCTTTGGTGAAGAAGAACCCGTTCACAACATCAACTGAAGTCCAGAACACTCTCAGTGAAGTAGGTGTATCTGTCTCTAAGTCAACAGTAAAGAGAAGACTCCATGAAAGTAAATACAAAGGGTTCACATCTAGATGCAAACCATTCATCAATTCCAAAAATAGACAGGCCAGAGTTAAATTTGCTGAAAAACACCTCATGAAGCCAGCTCAGTTCTGGAAAAGTATTCTATGGACAGATGAGACCAAGATCAACCTGTACCAGAATGATGGGAAGAAAAAAGTTTGGAGAAGAAAGGGAACGGCACATGATCCAAGGCACACCACATCCTCTGTAAAACATGGTGGAGGCAACGTGATGGCATGGGCATGCATGGCTTTCAATGGCACTGGGTCACTTGTGTTTATTGATGACATAACAGCAGACAAGAGTAGCCGGATGAATTCTGAAGTGTACCGGGATATACTTTCAGCCCAGATTCAGCCAAATGCCGCAAAGTTGATCGGACGGCGCTTCATAGTACAGATGGACAATGACCCCAAGCATACAGCCAAAGCTACCCAGGAGTTCATGAGTGCAAAAAAGTGGAACATTCTGCAATGGCCAAGTCAATCACCAGATCTTAACCCAATTGAGCATGCATTTCACTTGCTCAAATCCAGACTTAAGACGGAAAGACCCACAAACAAGCAAGACCTGAAGGCTGCGGCTGTAAAGGCCTGGCAAAGCATTAAGAAGGAGGAAACCCAGCGTTTGGTGATGTCCATGGGTTCCAGACTTAAGGCAGTGATTGCCTCCAAAGGATTCGCAACAAAATATTGAAAATAAAAAATTTTTTTTTCGGGTTTGGTTTATTTGTCCAATTACTTTTGACCTCCTAAAATGTGGAGTGTTTGTAAAGAAATGTGTACAATTCCTACAATTTCTATCAGATATTTTTGTTCAAACCTTCAAATTAAACGTTACAATCTGCACTTGAATTCTGTTGTAGAGGTTTCATTTCAAATCCAATGTGGTGGCATGCAGAGCCCAACTCGCGAAAATTGTGTCACTGTCCAAATATTTCTGGACCTAACTGTACATGTGCCTCTCCAGCAGAGAGCACAGGGAGTTCTGTTCACTCCCTCACACCCGGCACACCTGCCCTTGTTCCTGTTTCCATTTAACCCTTCCTTCAGCCTGTAGGGAAACAGCATTAACCCTGGAGTAGATCTACTTTCTATCATGGAGTGAGAACAACCGGGGCGAGACATACCGGCCGTCATAGATAACCCCGGTCACAGTCTCACAGTATGTATGCAGCAGAGCAGTGTGTGTGTGTGTGTGTGTCTGTATGTATGCAGCAGAGCAGTGTGTGTTTCTGTATGTATGCAGCAGAGCAGTGTGTATCTGTCTGTATGTATGCAGCAGAGCAGTGTGTGTCTGTATGTATGTATGTATGCAGCAGAGCTGTGTCTGTCTGTATGTATGCAGCAGAGCAGTGTGTGTGTGAGTATGTCTGTATGTATGCAGCAGAGCAGTGTGTGTGTGTATGTATGCCGCAGAGCAGTGTGTGTCTCCGTATGTATGCAGCAGAGCTGTGTGTGGCTGTCTGTATGCATGTATGATGTGTATCTATGTAGGTCAGTGTATATGACTATATAGATTTGTCTGTTTATATGTATTTTTGTGAGTTTGTCTTTAAATATGTATATGTACGTGTACATATCTGTGTATGTGTGTGTGTCTGCGTGTTTATGGGGCCCACTGGGACTCTTCCACCCGGGGCCCACAAAAACCTGAAGCCGGCCCTGCATGTGGTAACTAAAGAGGCCCGGCGAACCGCCTCCTTTCTAAGGGGGTGGTTTGTGCGGCGTCACAGCGGCGTCACTAAGCGGCCGCCCAATAGAAGCAGAGGGACGGAGATGAGCGGGACGTAACATCCCGCCCACCTCCTTCCTTCCTCATTGTGGGCGGCCGCAGGTACGAGGTTGTTCCTCGTTCCTGCGGTGTCACACGTAGCGATGTGTGCTGCCACAGGAACGACGAACAACCAGCGTCCTGCAACAGCAAAGATTTTATGAAAATGAACGACGTGTCAACGATCAACGATAATGTGAGTATTTTTGATCGCTAACACTCGCTCGGAGCTGTTACACACAACGACGTCGCTAACGACGCCGTAGGTGCATCACGGAATTTGTGACCCCGGCGATATATCGTTAGATACGTCGTTGTGTGTAACGGGGCCTTAAGACTTTGTAAGTCGAAACGCGTTGGTTTGAACACAGCACGTTCAGTGGCTTATTTGTATGTCTTACTACATTTTTCAATAAACATATTTTTAATGGACTTGGACGCTGGAGGATCTTTTTCTCTTCATTCACTAAAGAGCGCTTGGCTCTATACTTGGTTTCATGCTCTTTGTATTTTTGTGGCGAGACTTGGTGAAGGACTCTTCTCCTAACAGGAAATACATTGTTTGCATAAAAGGTGGTAAGGAATTGTTCCAAGTGTTTATTAAATGGTGTGTGTGTGATTAAACAACACTAGGATCTTATCACTTGCATGATGAAAGTTGGCGCCATATTGAGGCTTTTTTATCATTTTCTATAAAGGTCCATGTATACGATAAGGCTGAGTTCATATGTCCTGTAACCAGCTGTTAGAACGGATCCTGTAGAGATCCATTGGCAAAATGATTTAAGCCGGATTGTTTTGTTTTTTTAACATCGGAGTCTATGGAGAATGGATCCATTAAATGATTGCTATTTACCTTCTATTTATAACGGATCCTATAAGAAAAAAATGGATCCGTTACAAATGCAAGAATAACTGATGATTTAATAGGAATCCGTTAACGAATCTGTTCTTCATAGACTGCAATGTTACAAAAAACGGATAAGGCGTCAGACATTTGTTATTTAAAAATGGACAAAAAGCGGTGTTTGCAGAACCTTTTTCCCAAATGGATCTCTGCAGGATCAGTTTTAATGCATGGTTACAGGATTTTTGTAAGACTGCCAATAGGTAGAATTATAGACACACTGCATTCTAATCCCCGTTCAGTGGTCTCATCGGGACTTCTGTCCAAGCCCCCAGCAAAACGGGTTTTGGACATATGCGTTGCAGGGCCACTGACCATAATGGTGCATTCAGTGGTCCCATCGGGGCTTCCATCCCAAACCCAACCCCTTGCAAAACGGGTTTCGGACTGATGGGGCCATTGACTATAATGGTGCAGACGGAGTCACCGTGTGCTCTGTTGTGCACCATTTTTGGGAGTATATACCTACTGGAGGCAGACACGAAGACAAAGTCTACTAAGTCTGGGTGTCGGCCTCCAGTAACCGTATACTTCAAAAAGGCAGATATCCAGCATCAAGGAGAGTAGTAGATTAAAACTTGCTTTTATTTGGACAAGTAAAAACAAAATGTGGTCCAGTAAGCACAGAGGCACAAGTATTAGGCGTGTAAACCAACGCGTTTCGACCAGAGCGTCTTATTCATGGCATGTGAATTACCCCAAAACTGATACCATATAAAGGAGGCACACATTATACGTCATTGGCAAGGCTGAGTGCTTAATTAAAATTAAAACAGGTGCAAGTCCCGGTGCAATATAAACATATGGGACTGGAGTAAAAACATGTGGGTGGAGAACCGCAATATGAAGAACAGCATATACATTGACATATAAATGAAAAAGTAAAACACAGATCAGAAGTTGTAGTTAACAGAGGATTTAAATTGAAAACAAAAAAATGGGTGTGCATATATGCATATGTGTGCTTCATTTAAGGAAATTGTGATGAAGCATTAGGAAAGGAAGAGAAAAATCTTTTTATTACAACACATTGTGAGAATGAAACCTGCTGGACATTCAGACTGTGCGATATTATAGCACCAGATCCGAAAATCCAGCTATGATTCCTTCATTAGTGTACTTGCTCGGATGATTCAGGTAGTAACTTAGCCGATCCCAATAAATGTAAATAAGTCCAAAAGATTTACAATGGACATTCACAAAAAAATATATATACTGTGAAACGATCATAGTGTTGTATACACTGGCAATCGAGATATCCGGCAAAAGCCATGCAAGTCTCACAGGTAACATACTCACAATATATCATGTATGATGAATTTGACAAAGGTAATTACCCCTTGATAAATTACAAGCCATGAATGGCGTTCAATACAGATTTGGGCGTTATATATGAAACTTGCATGGATGAAAAGTAACTCTTTAGCAAGTTTACATCCCGTGCAATGAATATATATGCAACGGGAGGATCACTCCCGGAACAACAAAAATTTCAATTTATCCACAAAGCGAACCTGTACATGTCTGCAGGGCTCTTGATATATATAGCAAAACTTTTTGTTCCACGTAATTTTTTGTATATTAAAAGAACTTTTAGTCACATTTAGTAGTAAGGTATATATTTTGTATTTTTTGCGGAAATAATTTTAATATTAATAATATCATGACATTGAGAAAGAGGAAAATATAGTGCATGGAAAATCTTATTAAAGCTTTATGAATTATAGATATTATTTTTATTTTTATTTTTAATGGGTAATCCTGCCGAATTTTGCAATACTCCTAAAATAATAGTGATAATTCATATACAAATAACTTTGGTAGGATTATCCATGCATTGTATATTCCTTTTTCTCAATGGCATGACATTATTAAAATTATTTCCCTAAAAATATAACTTACTACTTATGAGACTAAAAGTTTTTGTTTTTTTTCTCAATATACAAAAAAATCACGTGGAAAGAAAGGCTTTTTGCCTTATATACCAAGAGTTTTGCAGTCACTTATAGGTTCGATTTGTGGATGAATTGAAATCTTTGCTGTCCTGCGAGTGATCCTCCCGTTACATATATAATCATTGCACGGGATGTAAATTTGCTAAAAAGTTAAAGGGAAATTACCCCGTGTTGAATTCATCATATATGATATAATATAAGTATGTTTCCTAGGAGACTTGCATGGCTTGCCGGACACCTCGATTGCCAGTATATATAACATCATGACGATTTTACAATATTTCTGTGATTGTCCATTGTAAATCTTTGGACCTATCTACATTTATTGGAATCGACTAAATCACTGACTGAATCATCAGAGCAAATATATAATGAGGGAATTAAGCTGGATTTTCGGATCTAGTGCTATAATATAAGCGACACTTTTCTGATGCCTTGAATGTCAATGTCTCCAAAATTTTAGTTGTCTGACGATACTTTGTGAATATCCACAACAAATGCTTGGACTCATTTCCATTTATGGGCATCGAAAGAGTGATCAAGCCAGTAAAAGGAGGAGATCACAGAGGAAAACTCCTGAATAGAGAATCCTTCTGGATCTTCGGACTTGGTACCAGGATACCGCATGATCTGAACATCCGGCAAGATTTAATTCTGCAATATTCCTAAGTTACCCATTAAAAATAAAAATAAAAATAATATCTATAATTCATAAAGCTTTAATAAGATTTTCCATGCACTATATTTTCCTCTTTCTCAATGTCATGATATTATTAATATTAAAATTATTTCCGCAAAAAATACAAAATATATACCTTACTACTAAATGTGACTAAAAGTTCTTTTAATATACAAAAAATTACGTGGAACAAAAAGTTTTGCTATATATATCAAGAGCCCTGCAGACATGTACAGGTTCGCTTTGTGGATAAATTGAAATTTTTGTTGTTCCGCGAGTGATCCTCCCGTTGCATATATATTCATTGCACGGGATGTAAACTTGCTAAAGAGTTACTTTTCATCCATGCAAGTTTCATATATAACGCCCAAATCTGTATTGAACGCCATTCATGGCTTGTAATTTATCAAGGGGTAATTACCTTTGTCAAATTCATCATACATGATATATTGTGAGTATGTTACCTGTGAGACTTGCATGGCTTTTGCCGGATATCTCGATTGCCAGTGTATACAACACTATGATCGTTTCACAGTATATATATTTTTTTGTGAATGTCCATTGTAAATCTTTTGGACTTATTTACATTTATTGGGATCGGCTAAGTTACTACCTGAATCATCCGAGCAAGTACACTAATGAAGGAATCATAGCTGGATTTTCGGATCTGGTGCTATAATATCGCACAGTCTGAATGTCCAGCAGGTTTCATTCTCACAATGTGTTGTAATAAAAAGATTTTTCTCTTCCTTTCCTAATGCTTCATCACAATTTCCTTAAATGAAGCACACATATGCATATATGCACACCCATTTTTTTGTTTTCAATTTAAATCCTCTGTTAACTACAACTTCTGATCTGTGTTTTACTTTTTCATTTATATGTCAATGTATATGCTGTTCTTCATATTGCGGTTCTCCACCCACATGTTTTTACTCCAGTCCCATATGTTTATATTGCACCGGGACTTGCACCTGTTTTAATTTTAATTAAGCACTCAGCCTTGCCAATGACGTATAATGTGTGCCTCCTTTATATGGTATCAGTTTTGGGGTAATTCACATGCCATGAATAAGACGCTCTGGTCGAAACGCGTTGGTTTACACGCCTAATACTTGTGCCTCTGTGCTTACTGGACCACATTTTGTTTTTACTTGTCCAAATAAAAGCAAGTTTTAATCTACTACTCTCCTTGATGCTGGATATCTGCCTTTTTGAAGTTGTCTTCTCGCCCGGGCCTGGGCGTTCCCTGCATCGGTTGGAGTTTGAGAGTGAAGAGGGGTGAGCTGACTATGGTTTTTTGTCCAGTAACCGTATACTCCCAAAAATGGTGCACAACAGAGCATACGGTGACTCAGTCTGCACGATTATAGTCAAAAGCCCCATCGGTCTGAAACCCATTTTGCGAGGGGCTGGGGTTGGGATGGAAGCTCCGAAGGGACCACTGAATGGGGACCGGAATACAGTGTGAAAGCGGCCATACCGATCCTTTTTACAAGCCAACAACAGCAAAAAATGTGCATTAAGCGATCTACACTAGGTCACCCATAGTGTATAGGCTGCCAGCAACGTGTGCGGTTAGTATCTGAGTGCCATAGAACAAATTATCATCATTGATCTGTCTACAAATTTAGAATTTCATATTTCCATACTGTATGCCGTATGTAACAAATAAAATCCCCATATATTCCTTATCACATTTTATAATTCTATTTGCAACAAAGCCTCATGAAATCGTGCGTTGTGAGGAAACACAAAGCTTTCTGCGGCAACTTAGGAGATTTATGAGCGGTGTTATTTCCATAACATGGATAAAAAAACAATTGTTATAGGCGGCTGGCGTTCAATGTAAATCTATTTTGTTCCCATCAATATGTAACGGTAGAAGAGATATAAGATATAGCGCAGCAGGCTGTAAGTCACACAGCCGTTTATACCGCACTACAGGAGCCGGGCTTTCCGTCCTGCACAACCTTCCCTAAACATGACAAATGTAACATAGAAATCCATTAAAAGCACAAGTAAACAAAAACTAGATTGGCCATCTGTGCACGGCAATGGAAAAGCAGCCATTCTGCTCTTACACCCACTTTTTATAGACTTAAGAAGAACTGTTTTCAATCTTTATCCCATACATAATATATTATCTTTGTAAAAGTCACCACCAGGCAATGCTCATCTGCCATGTAAATCTATGTATTACATTATAACGTGGGATCCGCGGATCTGTAAATTGCTGTTTATTATGGATGTAGGCAAAATTGTGTTTTGGTTCCCTTCTCTCTTTCACAGTCGCAAGGCGGTGCGATCGGGTATGGATGGCAACTGCCAAGTTAACAATGTTATTGTGAGAACTAAACTACAGATGGAAAGAGAAATGTCAGAAATGGCAAAATGCAGATGATTAGGGTAGATAAGGACATGTTTACCAACTAGAACGTTGTAAAAGGCAATGTTTGGCAGTGGACAAAAGACGTATGAGTGGGCACTATGTCTTCCAGCAAATCTGTCCTCCACAGCCTCCTAATTCCATCCTCATAAAAAGAACCTATCACAATGATTTTACAAAACAAATATTTATATGGAAGTATACGTGGTAGAAAATCAGTAAAAACTATACTTGTTACTTATAGTAATCTGATGAAAGAAATCAAGATTTGTAGCTACATGCAAACTAGCCTGGAAGACCATTTGGACCCATACTATCTGCATGGCACCACGTCCTCTACTTGATTGACATCCTCCTGGGCAGCTAAAATATTGTGTACAGGCCCAGACTGACCATAGGGCAATTCTGGCAAATGCCAGATGGGCCGGTCCCTGTAGTGGGCCGGTCCCTGTAGTGGGCCGCTCTATGTGCAGTCACCGCCGCTCTGCTCAGCAGTGTGCAGGCCGGGCTGCATTATCTGCTGTGCGCACACTAGCTGCAGCAGGACCAGGAGGCAGCGCGCTGTGTTGTGCCGGCCCTGATGTGTGATAGTCTGCCTGGCATGGACACACTGCTGAGGAGAGTGGCAGTGGCGGTACCGGTGACCGCAGCTTCCTCCTTCCTATTCAAATGTTTTTGAGTCTTTCAGACGTAAATACATTTGAACAGTGCGCCGGGACTGGGCCCCGCCCCCGACGTGCAGCAACATGATGAGATCAGCACCTTGCTGACGTCATCACAGTGCTGCGGGCGCCACACAGGATACATCAGGCAGCGGTAAGCGCTCCATGGAGGAGCCAAAGATATTAATGGGGATGAGTGGGGAGGGGCTGAGGACAAATAATGGAGGAATATTTATGAAGAAACACAGCTTTGTGACAGGCAGGGGTGGTTACTGTGTTCTGAGGGAGGGGGAAGGCAGGAGTGTGTAGTGATGGGGTAGTGTATTTTGTGTGTGTAGGGGGTGATGGGAGGTGCATTGTATTATGTCTGGGGAGGGGATAATGGGGGATGCATTGTATTGTATGAGTGTGTCTGTTGGAGTGTGATGGGGGTGCATTTTATTGTGTGTGATTGTGTGTGAGTAGGGGGTGTTCATTGTAGTGTGTGTGTGTGTGTGTGTGTGTGTATGGGAGGGGGTGATGGGTAGTGCATTGTATTGTGTGTGGGGAGGGGGTGATGGGTGGTGCATTGTATTGTGTGTGGGGAGGGGGTGATGGGTGGTGCATTGTATTGTGTGTGGGTAAGGGTAATGGAAGTTGCATTGTATTGTGTGTGTGGGGGGGGAGTGGTATAGGAGGGTGCATTGTATGGTGTGTGGGCGGAGGGGTAATGGGGGGTGCATTGTAGTGTGTGTGTGTGTGTGTGTGTGTGTGTGTGTGTGTGGAGGGGTAATGGAGGGTGCATTGTAGTGTGTGTGTGTGTGTGTGTAGAGGGGTAATGGGTGGGTGCATTGTATTTGTATGTGTGTGTGTGTAGGGTGTGATGGGGGGTACATTGTATTGTCTGTGTGTATGTATGTGTGTGTGTGTGTGTAGAGGGGTAATGGGGGTGCATTGTATTTGTGTGTGTGTGTGTGTGTGTAGGGGGTGATGGGGGCTGCATTGTAGTGTGTGTGTGTGTGTGTGTGTGTGCTTGTGTGTGTGGGGGGAGAGGTAATGGAGGGTGCATTGTATTGTGTGTGTTTGTGGGGGGAGGAGTAATGGAGGGTGCATTGTGTGTGTGTGTGTGTGTGTGGTGCATTGTATTGTGTGGGGGGGGTAATGGAGTGTGCATTGACAGACAGTTGACATAGCAGGGGTGGAACTGTCAATCAAGGATTGAGGTGGCAGCAGGCGGGGAATACTAAAGAGGGACAATACACTTTTAAGTCTATCGGCGCATCACCAATGCTTTTTTCATGAGCCCTTTGCCATGTTTTGTGTAAGGCTATAAGTGGTTGCATGGAGCTGCATGATGCACATATGGCCTGCCTGTCCATATCTGAATCCTGGGAGAAATGAAGATAGCTGAGCACTATGCTGCACTCTACCTTGTTCGTCACAGCCATAGACTTAAAAGGGAATACACTCTGTCCATTCATTCAAATCCTCCTAGCCTTTGTTTTGTCTTAATTGGTGGTGGACTCAATGGTGGGACCCACAATGATCTAACAGTGATCAGCTACCCAGTGAAAGATGGTAACTTGCTTAGTCCACAACACTTTTTTAAGCTGATGGAAGACTGTAAATTTTCTTCAAAACTGAGAATAGTCAGAACCAGCTACTTACCTTCTGGCGGCTATATTGCTGATGGTAAGCAATGTCAGATTTAGCTCATGGCTGCCTCTACATGACTTGAATCCTGCAAACAAAAGTGAACGTACATTAGACATAACAGGGCAAAAATGACACGTCACTGAATGATGCCATTAAAAAACATTGTCAGGTGCTCAAACCGCCGGCAGTATGAATCAGAGTCTGGCTGGAGCATTGTAGCCAATTATGTTCTTCTCTGAAACCATCCGGCATGTCAGTGCATTTACAGTTAGAAGATCCGACCAGGAACTATAGGCAGAAAGAGACGAGTCTAGTCCGGCACTTCTACCACGGTGATTGCTAGGTCTCTCTCTTATCAAGATACCTGTCAATGACCTCAAGAAGCGCTGGGGGGGGAAGAAAACAATCAGAAGAGGAGCCGGATTATTCTCATCTCTAGCTATGGTCCCTGGCCAGAAATTCATTTTTTTCTCTGAAGCGTCAGAGTATTTCAGAGAAAAACATATCTGAATTGTAGAGATGACTGAACCCAATGTTCGGTGTTTGTTTTCCAAACCAAACACCGACTTTGAAAAAAAAACAAAAAACAACAAAGTTCGAATGTTTTATGTATGCTGAACACTCGCGCGGGCATCACTGTGCTTGGGTACACTCATTGCTCAGCCCAGTACGACCCGCTTGCAGTGTTTAAACAGCTCGCATGGGGGTAACAACATCATGATCAGGCCTGCAACACACATCCGTAGAAAACGTGCGTGTTTGGTCCGTTTCCGTATATACCGGAGACACGGCCAAACGTGCACCAATGTTATTTAATGTTCAAACACATGTGCGTTTTTCATTCCGTGGGTACGTGTGCGTGCTACGTTTGTGTCTCTGTTTTGCACGGAAGCATGTCCGTTTTCAGCACGCAACACGCAGCACGGACCCAATGAAAGTCAACGGGTCTGTGCGCACGTCCGAGTGACACGGATGCATCTCTGTTTGTTCCCTGTACGTTTTGTGCTTTTTTCATGTGATGTCGGTCTTTTTTCTTTTTGTTTCGTTCTCTCCCTCAGTCCGTCGGTCGGTCGGTCTCTCTCTATGTCTGTCGGTCGGTCTCTCTGTCTTATCTGTCCCTCTCGCTGTCTGACGGTCAGTTCCCCCCCTCTCTCATACTTACCGTTCCCCGATCTCCGGCGCGGCGGTGCACTGCTGTTATAAAAGCTCCGGCGACTTTTACTATTTTGAAAAAGCCGGCCGCTCATTAATCAATCTCGTATTCCCTGCTTTACCCGCACACAGGCGCCTGTGATTGGTTGCAGTCACCCACGCCCACCACGCTGAGTGACAGCTGTGTCACTGCAAACAATCACAGCCGCCGGTGGGCGTGTCTATACTGTGCAGTAAAATAAATAAATAAATAATTAAAAAAACCGGCGTGCGGTCCCCTGCCTATTTTAATACCAGCCAGATAAAGCCATATGGCTGAAGGCTGGTATTCTCAGGATGGGGAGCCCCACGTTATGGGGAGCCCCCCCGGCCTAACAATATCAGTCAGCAGCCGCCCAGAATTGCCGCATACATTATAGTTCTGGGACTGTACCCGGCTCTTCCCGATTTGCCCTGGTGCGTTTGCAAATCGGGGTAATAAGGAGTTAATGGCAGCCCATAGCTGTCACTAAATCAAGAATCATGTCAGGCGTCTCCCCGAGATACCTTCCATGATTAATCTGTAAATTACAGTTAAAAAACACACACACCCAAAAAATCCTTTATTAGAAATAAAAAACACTAACAAAGTTCCTCATCACCAATTTATTAACCCCGACAAAGCCCTCCATGTCCGGCGTAATCCACGGACCTCCAGCGTCGCATCCAGCTCTGCTGCATGCAGGTGACTGGAGCAGCAGAAGAAACCGCCGCTCCTGTCACCTCCACGCAACAAATGAGGTGAGTAGCGCGATCAGCTGCTGTCAGTCAGGTAACTCACGGCCACCGCTGGATCCAGCCCGTTTTACACGGCCTGTTTTACACGCCTCAGATGTAGTGTGCACCAAAAAAGGAAAAACTTCATCCACCCTTGCCCAGATGTATGGTGCTTATGGCTGGCAGTATGTGGGCGGAGACTTGAACTGCCAATTAGTGACTTCCATTGAGGTTTGGGTCAAGTTCAAACCAGTGGAGGTTGGGTTCAACTGCAGCCATCAAGCCAAACCTCCACGGATTCACTCATCTCTACTGACTTGCAGCCCGACCTTAATTCATCCTGTTTATGGTCTGAGCGGCATGAATCAGGTGAGTTTCCCTTTAATATCTTCCATGCAAATATAAGCCGTATGACACATACTCGTATAATCAATTTGAACAGCATTAGATTTTTTATCATATCGTAAACCATACCTAATTCATATAATATAAATGACACAAATATATAAATATTCATAGAAATCAATATGAAAATTCAAAAATGTTCACTAATAAACCAATAATAACCTGTTTTTCTATATGGCACATGTTTCTTTCCAGAAACCGCACCACTCTTATCCATAGTTTATATTTGGGCATTACACCCACAAAAAATCCTGTCTTCATTAGAGAACGTGATTAACAGGCGTCAGCGGCTTTGACCAACTTTTGTGGATTTATCTGTATTAAGGTAATTGCTTAGATTTCTTTATTTTATTCCTATGTTGGATAACAATTTTATTGACTTCTGAATCAAATTACTAGTTCTGCGTAAAATTTTAATATTGTCATCTGTGGCCGTCTAATAATATATACAGCCCTGGTAGTAGAATAACTTTAACGGACATCCAGAGATCAGGTGAAATGTAATTAATCAACAAGTGGGGGACACAAACAGAAAGCGGCAGGGTTATTTCTCCATCCAGCAGGTAATCACATGAATGGAGTAGACTGAATTTCATTCATTCCATGTCAATCTCTAGGAAAATCTTCCGTACTTTCCAGTGTGGATGCTGATTAATTTATGTAACCAAGGATGCCAAACTAATGGCTTTTTACGTGATCCTAATCAATCGTGGCAGCCTAGTCAAAAGGTCTACCATGAAATCACTAATCTAATTTCCAACCAATGCAGCAATTTGTGAATAATGATTGCTGTGTAAGATAGAAATTACATGTGACACAAGAAAAGACATTGATTACTACAAGTCACGTAACCTCAAACACAGTGTGAAAACGGAAAGGAGATCTGCATCAATGAATGTTTGTCGTGTGGAAAAGCAAAAAAGCAATTTATGGACACCATTATTTTTTTTTGTCTCTAAAAAAAAAATAACAAAACTTCTTTGTAATTCTTTACAATACCATGGTGCATTGTCTTGAAAGTAAGGCGGGCTTTACACGTTGCGACATCGCTACCGATATATTGTCGGGGTCACATCGTTAGTGATGCACATCCGGAGCCGGTAGCGACATCACAATGTGTAAATCCTAGGTGCGACGATGAACGAGCGCAAAAGCGTAAAAAAACACTGATCTGTGTCACGTCGTTTATTTCCATAATGTCGTTACTGCTGTATATACGATGTTGTTTGCCGTTCCTGCAGCAGCACACATCACTGTGTGTGAAACTGCAGGAACGACAAATATCTCCTTACCTGCGTCCACCGGCAATGCGGAAGGGAGAAGGTGGGCGGGATGTTATGTCCCGCTCATCTCCGCCCCTCCGCTTCTATTGGCCGGCCGCTTAGTGACATCGCGGTGACGCCAAACGCACCTCCCCCTTGAAGGAGGGATTGTTCGGCGGTCACAGCATCGTCGCCGACCAGGTATGTGCGTGTGAAGCTGCCGTAGCGATAATGTTCGCTACGGCAGCAAGCACAAGATATCGCATGTACGACGGGGGCGGGTGCTATCGCGCTCGACATCACTAGCAATTGCTAGCGATGTCGCAGCATATAAAGCCCGCCTAAGTCTCCATACAAAGTTGAGTCTCTTCAATGAGCTGCAGGTTGTCCGCTCAACTAGCTACCCAGTAACGTACTCTGATGGAGAAAATAAAAAATCTGAAATAGTGCTGGTTTAGCTGGCAGGCTAACATTTCTGAGTTTAAAATCATTTTTTCAGTTGGTCTTATATAAAATATTCTAATTTTCTGAGATAATGACTTTTGGATTTTCATTGGCTGTAAGCCATAATCATCAACATTAATAGAAATAAACACCTGAAATAGATCCCTCTGTGTGTAACGACTCTATACACCACGTTCCAAATTATTATGCAAAAGATATTTTTCTCTGATTTTCCTAAATGATCGGTGCAAATGACAGTCAGTCTAATAAAAGTCATCACCCTATACCAGGGGTGGGGAACCTCCGGCCCGCGGGCCGCATGCGGCCCGCCATGACCTTTTATGTGGCCCCCGGGCAGATTCCCGGGGGAGGCAGTGCTCGTGCTGTCACCGCAGTTTGCTGCCGCCGGCCCTTTAAATCCACACATTGCTGTTTGTGCTGCAATGTGTTCTCCCGTCGGCCAGTGCCAATTGTGGGCGGGTCCACAGCAGCCTCACAGTTTCTAGCCTTGTGTGTCCGCCCCCTGCCCTCCGGAGATCAGTGCCTGCCTTCTCCTTCTGATGCAGTGTGTCCGGCTCCTGCACTCCGGTGATGTGAGTGCAATGCTGCTGTGAGTCCAGCGCCGACCCTCTGCTGCTATGTGCCCTGCCCAATGCTTTGTGCCTCCCCACACCAGTTCTGTAAACCTTCTCCCCCAGAGTTGCATGAAACTCTCAGCGCAGTGTGGCCCCCAATGTCCTGTGTGCACCCCTCCCCCAGTCCTGTGTGCAGCCCCCCAATGTCCTGTGTGCAGCCCATCACCCAGTAGTCCTGTTTGCACCCCCCCAATCCTGTGTGCACCCCTCCCCCAGTCCTGTGTGCAGCCCCCCAATGTCCTGTGTGCACCCCCCCACAATCCTATGTGCAGCCCATCACCCAGTCCTGTGTGCACCCCCCAGTCCTGTGTGCACCCCCCCAGTCCTGTGTGCACCCCCCCAGTCCTGTGTGCACCCCCCCAGTCCTGTGTGCACCCCCCCAGTCCTGTGTGCACCCCCCCAGTCCTGTGTGCACCCCCCCGTGATGTCTGTGCAGCCCCCCCGTGATGTCTGTGCAGCCCCCCCCCGTGATGTCTGTGCAGCCCCCCCCAGTGATGTCTGTGCAGCCCCCCCCGTGATGTCTGTGCAGCCCCCCCCGTGATGTCTGTGCAGCCCCCCCCGTGATGTCTGTGCAGCCCCCCCAGTGATGTCTGCAGCCCCCCCCAGTGATGTCTGCAGCCCCCCCCCAGTGATGTCTGCAGCCCCCCCACAGTGATGTCTGTGCAGCCCCCACAGTGATGTCTGTGCAGCCCCCCACAGTGATGTCTGTGCAGCCCCCCACAGTGATGTCTGTGCAGCCCCCCACAGTGATGTCTGTGCAGCCCCCCACAGTGATGTCTGTGCAGCCCCCCACAGTGATGTCTGTGCAGCCCCCCACAGTGATGTCTGTGCAGCCCCCCACAGTGATGTCTGTGCAGCCCCCACAGTGATGTCTGTGCAGCCCCCCACAGTGATGTCTGTGCAGCCCCCCACAGTGATGTCTGTGCAGCCCCCCACAGTGATGTCTGTGCCTCCCCACAGTGATGTCTGTGCCTCCCCACAGTGATGTCTGTGCCTCCCCACAGTGATGTCTGTGCCTCCCCACAGTGATGTCTGTGCCTCCCCACAGTGATGTCTGTGCCTCCCACACAGTGGTGTCTGTGCCTCCCCACAGTGGTGTCTGTGCCTCCCCACAGTGGTGTCTGTGCCTCCCCACAGTGGTGTCTGTGCCTCCCCACAGTGGTGTCTGTGCCCCCAGCCCCGCGTGTGGTGTCTGTGCCCCCAGCCCCGCGTGTGGTGTCTGTGCCCCCAGCCCCGCGTGTGGTGTCTGTGCCCCCAGCCCCGCGTGTGGTGTCTGTGCCCCCAGCCCCGCGTGTGGTGTCTGTGCCCCCAGCCCCGCGTGTGGTGTCTGTGCCCCCAGCCCCGCGTGTGGTGTCTGTGCCCCCAGCCCCGCGTGTGGTGTCTGTGCCCCCAGCCCCGCGTGTGGTGTCTGTGCCCCCAGCCCCATGCCCCCAGTTAATTAATTGCTTCACCCAATATAGCAGGGTCATTTAAACATTGATAATTTTGTGCGGCCCCCGAAGGTTGGTAGAAATTTCCAAATGGCCCCCGACAGAAAAAAGGTTCCCCACCCCTGCCCTATACAGTAGACACCGAATTTTATTGAATAAACCTCCCAATGATAACAGTACAATCTTCAAAATTAAAAAAAAACCTTCAAAATGCACTGTCACAAATTATTAGGCACAGCTGAGTTTCTAAATATTTTACATGTTTTAAAGAACTGAAAATGCTCATTTATGGAATTTGCGGCATTAGGAGGTCACATTCACTGAAATAAAAAGTTATTTAAATCCAAAACATCCAAACAGGCCAAATTACATGTTAACATAGGAGCCCTTCTTTGATATCATCTTCACAATTCTTGCATCCATCGAACTTGTGAGTTTTTGGAGAGTTTCTGCTTGAATTTCTTTGTATGATGTCAGAATAGCCGCACAGGGCTGCTGTTTTGATGTGAACTGTCTCCCACCCTCATAGATCTTTTGCTTGATGATACTCCAAAGGTTCTCTATAGGGTTGAGGTCAGGGGAAGATGGTGGCCACACCATGAGGTTATCTCCTTTTATGCCCATAGCAGCCAATGACACAGAGTTATTCTTTGCAGCATGAGATGGTGCATTGTCATGCATGAAGATGATTTTGCTTCTGAAGGCACCTTTCTGCTTTTTGCACCATGGAAGAAAGTTGTCAGTCAGAAACTCTATATACTTTGCAGAGGTCATTTTCACACTTTCAGGGACCCTAAAGGGGCCTACCAGATGTCTCCCCATTATTCTGTCCCAAAACATGACTGCTCCACCTCCTTGATGATGTTGCAGCCTTGTTGGGACATGGTGGCCATCCACCAACCATCCACTACTCCATCCATATGGACCATCCAAGGTTGCTTGACACTCATCAGTAAACAAGACTGTTTGAAAATTAGTCTTCATGTATGTCTGGGCCCACTGCAACCGTTTCTGCTTGTGAGCACTGGTTAGGGGGGGGGGGCCGAATAGTAGGTTTATGCACCACAGCAAGCCTTTGAAGGATCCTACACCTTGAGGTTCGAGGGACTCCAGAGGCACCAGCAGCTTCAAATATTTGTTTGTTGGTTTGTAATGGCTTTTTAGCAGCTGCTCTCTTAATCGGATGGACTTGCCTGGCAGAAACCTTCCTCATTCTGCCTTTATCAGCACGAACACGTATGTGCTCAGGATCAGCAACAAATCTCTTCCCAGTACGATGATCACGCTTAAGTTTTTGTGAAATATCTAATGTTTTCATCCCTTGTCCAAGGCATTGCACTATTTGATGCTTTTCGACAGCAGAAAGATACTTTTTCTTTCCCATGTTACTTGAAAACTGTGGCCTGCTTAATATTGTGGAATATCCATTTTTCCTTTTATTGGGCTCAACAGGCAAACTAATTATCACAGGTATCTGAGATTGATTTCAGTGATCCAAAGAACCCTGAGACACAATACCATCAATGAATTTCATTGAAGAAAAAAAAATAATCGCTATGACACTTAAATCCAATTTGCATAATAATTTGGAACATGGTGTATAATATATACGTTTCCCTTTTTGTATTGAATTACTTAAATAAATATACTTTTTGATGATATTCTAATTTATTGAGATGTACCTGTAGTGCATGGTAAACATAGTGTATGGTAAGCAAAGTGCATGGTAAGCAGTTTTAGACAGTTTCCCATATTTTTCAGACTTTAAGACACAATTTTCTCCCCAACATTTGAGATGATGGGGCAGTGGTGGAACGGGTCACAGGTGGCAGGAGCAAGGTCACCGCTGCAGGAAGCCAGCGGCTGGAGTGAACACGTGTGCCTGCTATTAAAGTAGATGAATATTCACTGCTCCCCACGAATATAATCCTGCCCATCTCTCAACACTAAAGCCGTTGCCTAGAGGTGGGTGGGATTACAGGGGAGCAGTGAATATTAATTTTCTTTAATAGTGGACACACTGATAACCCCAGCCGCCAGCTTCCTGAAGTGACTGGGGTGATCACGTGTGCCCGCTATTAAAGTAAATTAATATTTACTGCTCCCCACACCCATAATCCCGGGCATGGGGAGTAATAAATAGTAATTTTGGATCAGCTGACAGCTGAAGTCGGCGTGTAACTGGGAAAGCATGGCAGTGATGTCATGCGCTGCCCCGCTTTCATGCCAAAGTCAGTTGCCAGCATCAGTAGAACATGCCACGCATTGAGGGAACTTATGGAAGGTGAGTAGGATCGTATATTTTGCAGGGTTTTTTTTAAATAAACTGAACTTGGGGACAGCGATTTTATGAAAATGGAAAACCCCAATAATAATTGTAAGCAAAATTTTTAGACGGTCAGCACTTCCCCACCTCTTCCTTCAAACCACACATATGGGCATGCAGGTATTTCAAAACCAAATCTATTGAAGTCTCTACATCTTCTATCTGTTGCTGCATTCCCGAGAAATCAGTGTCTTAATTAAAATGCAATTGAGGCGTTAGGTGTGCTGGTTGTGACAGAGCACTTCTCAGACCTCTGCCTCCCTGGCTTGTTTGCCTACAAGCTTAATAATAGCTCACTGTCCATGTGACATCAAACCCTAGACAGAAATCAGCATCAGAGAGTGAGTCTCAGTCAAGCTAAACAGCCTGGTACTAGGAAAGGAAACAACCTTGGGAAGCAAAGGACAGGAAGTGCTATGTCCCACCCAGAGCACTTACCATCTCATTTAAATATTAAAACCCTAATTTGTCTGTAATGTAGCAACAAATAGAAGATATAAAGGTTCGGATGGCATTAGATTTCAAAAACCTTCATGCCATCATATTCAGTCGAAGGGGTGGGGGGAGATTTGATCTTACTGACTGCTTCCCTAAAGTGTAAACCCCATTTGTACATACAAATCTGGCTGAAATTTCATTAGTTTGTTCAAGCAGCATTATGTTACAGAAAGCCTGTCAGCTCTCCTAATTCATTCTGGAGCATTTTCTCCTGAACAGTCTATTGTATTGAGCCTGTTTATTCTTCGGGGAAATTTATGAGCAAGTTAAACATTCTAAAACCATTCCCCATTTAATGTAGTGAATCCCTAAACATTCTGACATTCTATAATCAGAGCGCACAATACCTGTCTGCTCGGGGACATCCCTATTAACAATAACTCAACTGCCAATTCATTCATACATTTCCAGGAGGAATAACCACACTAGATTGTTATAGGAAAAGATTTTCCAGAGCTAATATTTTATAAGGAATACAAGTATTTACTAAAAACAGACATGTTAGTGATGACAGCTCTTTTTTAGTATGTGGCACTTTATTTGTATCCATATGTGTGAATCATACAATGAATCAGGTATATGATTAATAATTAACCGATGACCACCGCTGTCCTGGTAATAGGTAAAGCATTACATCCCTAGTCTATTGCAGATGAATCTCCCTTGAGGTTCACAGAGTTAAAAACACATTAGAAAGGTGAGGAAACTAATTTGGTTAAAATGGCATCAATGGTCCTTTGTGTATTCCCCCAATTCACACAGACATTGACTGTCAGAGCAAGGACATGACCTGCAGCAGGAGATCTACGAGTCTTCGTAGTGATATCACTTGGCAGTACGTCAAGTTTCGTTGGCTCCTGGTGGGCACACTTTTACCTTCAGAATATCACAATATAATGGTCACCACAATCCGTTTTACCCTTCTACAGCTGCCACATTTTAGCGAAACAGTTTTCCAATGACTGATCTACAAAATATTCCCTTGAAGCAGCTCCAATAAACTAATGGATTAATGTGGAACCACACCTATCTGTATCTCTTCTTTTTCTAGATAGCTACACCATTCTTCCATAGTTGCACGGATCTCCGGTCGAGCAACATAGCTGACTAATTTTCTGTTTATTTTACTAACCTACAAAATTGACAAAACAAACTTTTAAGAGGTTGTCTCATCTTGAACAGGAGTGCACTTCTCCCCCGACTTTCTGCTTGCTGGGGGTGGTGCGCTCCTGGAGGATTGAAAGCTCGGACCAGCAGCATAATCTCTCCGCTGCCCACTGACGTTACAAATAGAGATGAGTGGACCCGTGGAAGTTCGGGTTTGTCAAATTCAGCAGAACTTTAGATAAAGTTCAATTCTGGACCCGGACTTGACCTGCACTCCATTGGAAGTCACTGATTGGGTAGTTCGGCTCTCGGCCCACATACAGCCAGCCATAAACAGCACATCCGGGGGAGGGCATTCCTTCCTTCTTTCTTTTCTTTTTTGTTTTAATTTGTAAACATTACATTCGAAAACGCTGATACTACCCCCAGTGAGAGCCATTTAAACAATGCAAGCAGCTCGAACTGGGTTGAGCACTGAACGCACCCAGCACAGCGATGCAGCAATGGAGAAACGTAATGGCATGGAAGCTGGCTGGATCAGGTGTTAAAGAGGTTGTCCACTACTTTGACATTGATGGCCTATCCTTAGGTCATCAATGTCTGATCGGCCAGATTCTGACACCCCTCACCCCTGCCAATCAGCTGTTTTCGGTCCCGGCAGTGGCACAGGTGGCCGAAAATGCTCAGTTCCAGACCTGTTCCGTCTTCTGATAGCGGCTGCGGCCGGGTACTGCACATCCACCTCCGATTGATTAGAATGGGAGGCGGTTGTGCAGTACCCGGCCATGGCCGCTATCAGAAGGTGGAGCAGCGCCGAAACTGAGCATTTCCGGCCGCCTGCTGCCGCCGCCAGGCCAGAAAACAGCTGATCGGCGGGGGTGAGGGGTGTCGGACCCCAGCCGATCAGACGTTGATGACCTATCCTAAGGATAGGCCATCAATGTCAAAGTAGTGAACAACCCCTTTAACAGTGAGCTTCAGTGAGCCAGGTCAATTTCAGATCAGCATGTATGAGCTCTATAGAAAAAAAATCTTGTAAGTATTGAAGCTTCCGTCGTGCAGCAGTGGCTGGTTCTCTAGGCAATGATTAGTATATAATAAAATTAAAAATCTCTTTCTTTTTTAAAACGAAGATGATTTTATATAATAAATATTACTTTGCAATTTTGAAACAGTGACAAAAATGAAAATAACACTTTACAAATCTTGTTGATGATCCTAAGAATTAACCACGGTTATGAGAGATGCACACAAGCTTTGGCACAGCTTTTGTGACATAGATCTCCTCCCCTGTCACTGTACATCATCTAACACAATTCATTGACTGTAACCCTATAATAGGAATTTTTATGGTTATTTTAATGGTTCCTACAACTATGACTTTTGATGTTCCACACTAAAGCATTTGTACTAATCCTCTTGGATACATAAGCTTCTTAAACTACAAACTCTGTAAGTGCCCTATAGCTTGGTTTGTCCTATATCTCATTAGTGCAGAGAGAATCCTTACATTCACAAGGGTTTAGGTTTATATTTATTTAGGATTGCTCAGCTTTAAGACCGTTACAGCCTATTAACTTAATAAATGAAGGGTCTTATTCTTAGAAGTACTTGGCGGCATGCTGATTTTTCTCGTTATATAGTAAATGAGTCTTGTTTTGCCACAAACTCAGTTCTTTTGAAGAAATTCAAAGCCAGCATGCGGAAAAAAAAAGAAAGCGAGCACACGTCTGCAATAAGCAAGAAAACGTACGTACAGGCTTATAATAATAAATGAGGAGATTTAGAGCATGTTCACACAGCAGGCTTCAGTGGATGGCCATAATTATCCAAATTCATATCAGATTTTAACCATATTTCACTATTTCATTGATGGATCTGTAATGTGTATGTTGTAGAATTTTTATTGGGGGCAATGAGCTTTAAATAATGCCTTTGATATGAAAAGCTAAAATGAAGAGGGCCCAATGCTCAATGTTGACATTTATAGATGACTATCTGTAGTACGCGGCGTTGCCCGGGATAGTAACTGTCTCTCTGTTTCCCTCCCAGTACCTGTCTGTCTCTCTCTCTGTCTGTCTCACTCTGCCTGTGCCTGTCTATCTGTCTGTCTCTCTCTGTCTGTCTCTCCCTCTGTCTGTCTCTCTCTGTTTGTGTCTGTCAGTCTGTCTCTCTCTGTTTGTCCGTCTCCCTCTCTCTGTCTCTTTGTCTGTCTTGTCTGTCTTTCCCTGTCTCTCTTTGTCGGTGTCTGTCTGTCTCTGCCTATCCCTGTCTGTCTGTCTCTTTCCCTGTCTGTCTGTCTCTTCCTCTGTCTGCCTGTCTCTTTCCCTGGTTGCATTGTGAAATGCCAACATTCCATTCAAGGGCGTGGCTGCGCATTCTTCTGAAGTTGTGGCTGCATTGTCGCTCCCACCTCCATTGACTTTAATGGAGGCAGGTTTTTTGGCGAATAAGTGTAAAGCGCGGGGTTAAAATTTCCCCTCAAATCATAGTCTATGACGTTCCCTGAGTCAAATGGAGTGTCTGTGCAAAATTTTGTGATTGTATATGCGACGGTGCAAATTCCTTTAGCCGACACACACACACACATACACACACACACACACATACATATACGTACATACATAGATACATGCACTCAGCTTTATATATTAGATGAATCTATATATTTTTGCTGCAGTGTACTAAAATAATATTAGGTTAAAGAGAGACTCCACAAAACCAGACAATAAATGCAGGGGGTCCAATTAATTTTAGTGGCCCACCTGCTGCACAAGCTTATATGCATATTAAGGGAAAAAGGGGAAACGGCAAGCTTTTAAAGTGCAAAAAAGTATGACAGATTTTTATTAGGACAGGTGACATTTCATTACATAATTAAAAACAATTAAGAACAGAGACCATAATTCAACATGACAGTGTCCTATTTCCCCCCATTCCCAACACACATGTATATATCTGTAAACATAGACATGGAAGAAGTGGTGGCTATATCAGGGCACAAACACCAAATTAACACATATACAATTGAGTGTCAAAGCCAATTTACACTGGTGGATGTTAAAAAGTGCCCAGATGAATGGTTAGGGGATTCATCACAGTGGATGAGGAGGGGGACATGGAGCCAAAGATAACCGGCTCTGGATGGTAACCATTAGGGTCTCAAGGCAACCCTCAACCAGCCCAACGTACGTTTCAATGATGATTTTCTTCTTATCTTCTTCAGGGGAAAGGTGCTGTGACACAGCACCTTTCCCCTGAAGAAGATAAGAAGAAAATCATCATTGAAACGTACGTTGGGCTGGTTGAGGGTTGCCTTGAGACCCTAATGGTTACCATCCAGAGCCGGTTATCTTTGGCTCCATGTCCCCCTCCTCATCCACTGTGATGAATCCCCTAACCATTCATCTGGGCACTTTTTAACATCCACCAGTGTAAATTGGCTTTGACACTCAATCGTATATGTGTTAATTTGGTGTTTGTGCCCTGATATAGCCACCACTTCTTCCATGTCTATGTTTACAGATATATACATGTGTGTTGGGAATGGGGGGAAATAGGACACTGTCATGTTGAATTATGGTCTCTGTTCTTAATTGTTTTTAACTATGTAATGAAATGTCACCTGTCCTAATAAAAATCTGTCATACTTTTTTGCACTTTAAAAGCTTGCCGTTTCCCCTTTTTCCCCTAAAATAATATTAGACAGTATTCTTCGTTGTTGTTTTTTTAATTTTCATGCTCATCGAAAAAAAAAGAATGAACAAAGTGGATTAAGTGCATTTTTTGGAAAAAAAACCCCTCAAAAAGTCCATCTTTAGGTTATTATCGTGTAATGGGTGGGGGTCTGACTACTGATGCCCTCATGAAACAGCAGAATGTAAGGGGTACTTTACACGCTGCGACATCGCTACCGATATATCGTCAGGGTCACGGTTGTTGTGACGCACATCCGGCGTTGGTAGCGACATCGCAATGTGTAAATCCTAGGAGCGACGATGAACGAGCGCAAAACAGTCAAAAATCGCTGATCTGTGTCACGTCATTAATTTTCATAATGTTGCTCCAGCTGCAGATACAATGTTGTTTGTCGTTCCTGCAGCACCACACATCGCTGTGTGTGAAGCCGCAGGAACGACAAACATCTCCTTACCTGCGTCCACCGGCAATGCGGAAGGAAGGAGGTGGGCGGGATGTTATGTCCCGCACATCTCCGCCCCTCCGCTTCTATTGGCCGGCCGCTTAGTGACGTCGCGGTGACACCGAACGCACCTCCCCCTTGAAGGAGGGATTGTTCAGCGGACACCGCGACGTCGCCAACAAGGTATGTGCGTGTGAAGCTGCCGTAGCGATAATGCTCGCTACGGCAGCGATCACCAGATATCGCATGTGCGACGGGGGCGGGTACTGTTGCACTCAACATCGCTAGCCGATGCTAGTGATGTCGCAACGTGTGAAGTACCTCTAAGACTGCTCTCTTGTCTGCCCATGCAGCCTCAATAGTTCAACCATGCTGTACATAAAGTAGCTTTTCCACAGTGATGTGAAGAGTCGTAACACCTGATTGATGAAGGTCAGGCATTCAGAACATCTAATAAAGCTGTTAAAGCAAACATATTAGAGGGCGTTTGTCAGCACAAAATGACTGTTCCATCTAAGAACGGAAGCTCAGTGACGTGGACAAACTGTTCCGTGCACCTTCCCACCTGCCTATTCTCCATCTCTCTGTGGGGGAGAGGTGCTGGACTCGTCCACCCCGCTACTGAAGACCTCAGTAGTACAGAATAGTGTACATATTGTGGATGTGTTTATGCCAATGTTGCACATTTGGCCACCTAGTGGCCCCCGTTTCAGGTACTGCTCCTTGGCAAAATGTTAAAGGTTGCCTAGGGATAATCGTAGTCAGACTAGAAGAATAGATAAGAACACTTGGGGAGAATATCTATAGAAGCTGAGACAAGGTTTAGATTACCAGGGAATAGTGTAAAGAAAAGTTCCGAGAGAATTGTTAGTGTACAAGCCAGCAAATACCTAGGTTCGAGAACGGGTGTACATGGCAAGGCCCAAAAGCAGACACCGAAACATTAACTTAGGACGGATCAGTGGAGTGCTCTATCCAACTGTAGTGAGTACCAGACCCCCAACCCAAGCATCCAGGGTTGCAATGGTGTCCAATGGTATTAGTCTTATAGCGATGGGCTGATAGACTTGGACGAACAGGTCCTCACGGAGAAGCTCATTGAAAGAATTTAGTCCATCGGCACTGTAGGTCAGCAAAAATCGTCAGTAGGAACGGGACCTTTAGGGCTCTTCTTGACCATGAGCGAACAGGAATTTATGACTTTACTGGATGGAACCGTGGTGTCAGCAAGCGAAGGAAAGGACAATGTAACAGCAGCAGTAGTACCAAGAGCTAAGGAACAGTTTACCGGAGAAGTGTCTTTTGAAGTGCCCACAGTAATAATGTTGTATAATAAAACAAAAATCTGTATCCATCAATCCTCGGAAGGATTCTCCTAGATTTTTCGACGAGCTGCATGAAGGTATGGCTTGCACACACAAAGTCTACCCACCCAACCAGGACCCCCACCAACCAACCCTTTTCACCTGGCTCTGTGGATAGTACCAGGAAAAGAGCCAAAGTGAGAGAAAGGCCACATCACAGCAGCAGGACCGAGTCCCGCCCATGGTCCCAGCCTCTCTTTTACATATCTGTGACCTCCTTGACTTCTGTACATTCAGAGCAGTCAATGAAGAAATAAGGGGGTAGAAATAGGTAAGAAAAAAACATTATTAGGTGAGAAGAAGAACGTGCGCTGAACTGTTGGGCCACAGCAAGAATACACTGAGTGCCTGTGCTTGGTTTGAACAGTCATTTTGTACTAAAAGTCTCACTTTAACATGTTCCACAAAAAATAAGCAACAGATGAGAAAAGGATAATAATAATAATACTAATATCATCACGAATGACAAGTAGTCAAGAATAAATAGTTTTGAGAAAACTGGTGAAGTGTAAAACAGCGGGATAAATGTCATGATTGTCTCCACTGTATTCCTATGGCATTCAAATTGACAGTAAAAACATTTCTCATATAGATCATATGGATCAGGTCGCCAGATTATATATGGAAGGGCGACATTTAATGACAGCACAAGTAATAACAAGGGAATACTAATAAACACGTAGTACATCACTATGTCTAACACATTGCCTTCTCTATACCAAACAGGGTTAATATCAGCTTTCGATTCTCTATTATATGGAGTCATTTTTGCCAGCCAATGGGTCATTTTACCGCATACCTTGTTACCTAGCAACAGGCTCCACACCCAACTGCACAGAGAATGAGAGCTATGCGGAGAATTTGGCTTGTAGGCACAGAGAAATGAGCATCACCTCCAGCCACCGGCTCTGAAGCCTGGCCCGAGCACATCACACATAGCCAAACCATGCTGCAGAATGAAAAACAGCCCTTCTCCCGAGGCAAGAGCCTCATTGTGCGTCTATAATTAATAATAATAATTTTATTCATTTATATAGCGCTATTAATTCCACAGCGCTTTACATACATTGGCAATACTGTCCCCATTGGGGCTCACAATCTAGACTCCCTATCTGTATGTCTTTGGAGTGTGGGAGGAAACCGGAGTACCCGGAGGAAACCCACGCAAACACGGGGAGAACATACAAACTCCTTGCAGATGGTGTCCTTGGTGGGATTTGAACTCAGGACCACAGCGCTGCAAGACTGCAGTGCTAACCTCTGAGCCACCGTGCTGCCCCTGTCTATTAGGGGGAGACATTATTTGACCGCTAGGAAAGTGCAGTGCATGGAGACAAGTGCCGCCTGCACACAGATCCCCATTGCCAATATGAGTTACAGCTTCCTTCATATATTCTGCCACACAAAAAAATGAAAATATTAGTCGATAATGAGCATTTCACTTTTCGTCTCACGTCTTAACTCCATGGCGTGCGAGACGCCATTGACTTTACAAATGCCAGTGTATGGCAAATTAGCGTCACCATTGTGCCGAGTTGTGAATGAGGACTTTGTGTCAGGCCGGCTTTACAGTACAGTCATTATTTTTCCATATCCTAACTACCGTAATCACCAAGATCTGACTGGCCACTGAGGCTCCATAGTCTTCTATTATACTATTAATATCTGTCATTGGAGGATGCACATAATCCCTGGAGGACTACGTGTCCCCTCGGCTATTCCTTTGGAGGAGGGAAGCACATTCATTTTCCTTTCCGTTTGTTTACTTACAAGATAGAAAAGCGAATCTTCTGTTCTGTTATCTGGACTGTAGTAACCTCTGCAGCATTACTGGTTGTCAAAATCTATACAAAAATACATAGAACTTTTACTTATACCGTGTTTTTCCAAAAATAAGACACGGTCTTATATATTTTAAAGCTCCAAAAAATAGAGCTAGGGTTTATTTTCGGGAAATGACTTATTCTTGGATAAACATGGTTGGGGGTAAGTTTATCCCCAAAAATGCAGACTCCCCCTTGCCAGGAGAATACTTACCAGACCGCGGAAGTCTGTGTGGCTCCCAGGTCCTCCTGCAATCTTCGGCGGACACTCCCAGCAGGTATGCTCCACGTGGTCCTCCCCTGCTTCTGGCCGACACATTCACATACATCAGGTCGCAAACACACACTCACCACATCCGGGATACGCATTGCATCTGGCCAGCAGGGAAATATGGGACACAGTGCAGTGGAGCACGAGGACCTGCGGTGGAACGCATAGAGGACCTGTGGTGGAACACATTCCACCACAGGTCCTCCATACATTGCATTCCATTGCGCTCCACTGCACAGCATCCCAGGTTTATCTGCCAGCCAGAAGAAATCAATATCGCTGGATGTGGTGTGTGTGCGATCTGAAGTGTGATTGTGTATGTGATCTGATTGATTGATTGTGTGTGTGATCTGATGTGTGTGGGTGTGCGTTCCACCGATTGTGGGGTTGATTGATTGATTGTGGGGTCTTCTGTCTTCTTTTTTCTCTTTTGGGGGTGTCTGCTTTCTATAAAGAAGTGTCCTGCAGTATTATTTAACTTTTTTAGCTGCAGGGACACTTCATTTTTGAACTGCGACCATATTATATTTAAGCCTTACACCGAACAAGCTGAAAATTCCTGCTAGGGTTTATTCTAGGTGGAGGGTTTATTTTTGGAAAAACACAGTAGAACCACATACTAAGACATCTAACTTGTCACTATTTTGGTGTGTGCACACAGAACAATACACATATACATCAATGACACAATTCATACAAAAAATATTTCCATATGGACACAGTCTGTAAGAAAGAAATCTTAGCATGTACTAGTGAGGTCAAATTTGTAGACATGACTTACCCACTAGCATGTGCAAAAAAAAGAACGAGACCCCATATGGACACTATTCATATGGCATCTCTTTTTCAAAGTCCATTCAAATAATATACAGGAAGCTAAATTGGCCTTTTACTTTTTTTTTTTGTTGACAAAGAATGGATGTCAAAAACGAACCTGTCACTAGATTCATGTTGCTTGAACCACAATATATGTTCCGTCTTAGGCTAGTTTCACACTTACGTTGAACGGTATCCGTTGCATTGCGATGTGTGACGGATGCAACGGATGTGTTGCATATAGTGGCACAACGGATGCAACGGATGCTGCAAAACAACGGAATCCGTTTTGATTTTTTTTTTTACAGTTTTACTGGCGGCAGACTATTGTGAACGATCAGCTGATCGCTCCCAGTAGCCGGCCGCCGGGTGATCAGCTGATTGCTCCCTGCAGCCGGCCGCCGGGTGATCAGCTGATCGCTCCCTGCAGCCGGCCGCCGGGTGATCAGCGGAGTGTTGTCACTTGCCGGCCGCCGGGTGACCAGCTGATCACTCCCTGCAGCCGGCCGCCGGGTGATCAGCTGATCGCTCCCTGCAGCCGGCCGCCGGGTGATCAGCTGATCGCTCCCTGCAGCCGGCCGCCGGGTGATCAGCTGAGCGTTGTCACTTGCCGGCCGCCGGGTGACCAGCTGATCACTCCCTGCAGCCGGTCGCCGGGTGATCAGCTGATCGCTCCCTGCAGCCGGCCGCGGGGTGATCAGCTGAGCGCTGTCACTTGCCGGCCGCCGGGTGATCAGCTGATCGCTCCCTGCAGCCGGCCGCCGGGTGATCAGCTGATCGCTCCCTGCAGCCGGCCGCCGGGTGATCAGCTGAGCGCTGTCACTTGCCGGCCGCCGGGTGATCAGCTGATCGCTCCCTGCAGCCGGCCGCCGGGTGATCAGCTGATCGCTCCCTGCAGCCGGCCGCCGGGTGATCAGCTGATCGCTCCCTGCAACCGGCCACCGGGTGATAAGCTGATCGCTCCCTGCAGCCGGCCGCCGGGTTATCAGCTGAGCGCTGTCACTTGCCGGCCGCCGGGTGATCAGCTCAGCGCTCCCTGCAGCCGACCGCCGGGTGATCAGCTGAGCGCTGTCACTTGCCGGCGCCCGGGCATGCCGGCGGCCGGTCGCTCAGCTGAGCCCTGTCACTTGCCGACGGCCGAACGTTCGGCCACCGCCAGCCAAAATAAAGTTTGTGATTTTAAAAAAAAAAAAAAAAGAGCATGCGCAGTGAAATCCATAGGATTCCGCTGCTCAAAACAACGTTACATGCTGCGTTCCTCCCGCTGGGCGGAAGCAACGCAGCGTCGCCCAGCGGAAACAACGCAGGTCCTTTTGGTACAATCCGTCAACCATACAAGTCTATGGGAAACAGCAGAATCCGTTAACGGATTCCGCTGTTTTCCAAAAGGGCGGATTGTAACGGAAGGAAAACAACGCAAGTGTGAAAGTACCCTTATGTCACGTCCTTTAACCTTTTCATGGTTCAGAAAATCTGTAAAGTAAGAGACATGCTCATTCTTCTTGCTCTCTATACTTCACAGAAAAGAGGATAAAAGATGGACAGGGCCAGTGCAAAAACAATGCCAAACCTGCTGGTGAAGCTGTTTAAGGAGCACTACCTTCTTATTTTCCTGATGCAGCTTCGCGTGGGAAGACTCATCGGCTGTGTCGGTGTCTACAAGACATCGTTGTGCATATAACTTTCATGTTTATTTCTAAAGTGCATACAATCAGATAAAAGTCTGAGCCTACCATTAGACAAGAGGGATTAAAAATTAAAATATTCTAAGAATTTGCTCTCTTTAGAACATACTAATTTATACAATAAGTGTAATTTTACCAAAGGTACTTGGAGGCCTGAGGTGGCGGGCATCACTAGATTTCATCACTTACATTAGGATTAGTGACGAGCGAGCACCACCAGGCTCTGGTGCTCTGTACTTGTAACAATCAGTTGGAGGCTCGGATGGGCACGACTCGAGTACTCAAGTATAATGGTAGTCAATGGGGAACTCAAGCATTTTTCTGGGAAATATTCCTTAAAGGGAATCTGTCAGCAGGTTTTTGCTACCTTGTCTGAGAGCAGCAGATGATGTATCTTTGTAGGCAAAGAGATCCTGAATTCAACGGTGTATCACTTAGACCGGCGTCACACGCTACGATATATCGGGAGATATGTCGTCGGGGTCACGGATTCCGTGATGCACATCAGGCATCGTTAGACATATCGTAGCGTGTGACAGCTACGAACGACTGAACGAGCAAAAATACTCACCTTATCGTTGCTCGTTGACACGTCGTTCATTTTCAAAATGTCGGTCCTCCTTCTGTGATCCGGATGTTCACCATTCCCGAGGCAGCACACATCGCTCTGTGTGACACCCCGGGAACGACGAACACAGCTTACCTGCATCCCGCCGGCAATGCGGAAGGAAGAAGGTGGGCGGGATAACATCCCGCTCATCTCCGCCCCTCCGCTTCTTCTATTGGCCGGCCGCTGTGTGACGTCGCTATGACGCTGAACATCCCTCCCCCTTCAGTAAGAGGATGTTCGCCGCCCACAGCGACGTTGTCCGAGAAGTAAGTGCGTGTGACAGGGGGTTAACGACTTTGTGCGCCACAGGCAACTAATTGCCCGTGACACACAAACGATGGGGGCGGGTACGATCGCTCGTGCGATTGCACGATAGATCGTCCCGTGTGATGCCGGATTTAGATTACTGGCTGCAGCTCTTCTGACACAAGCTGAATTTTTAGGTTTAGCCATGTAGCTGAGCCCAGGGAGCTGTCCCCTCCCACACCAGTCTCTCTATAGAGATTGTGAATTGACAGTGAGGTGTCAATCAGAGAAGGGGGCATGCCAGACTGCCCTGCATGTGGGTTTCTAGTCCTGTAATAAGGGTCCTGCTGTTTAGACAAACATAGCAAGTAAACAAGAGATCGGACTGTGAAATAACAGGAATGCCTGAACTCTCTGTGTTAACCCATGCAGCATACTGACTTTAGCTTACATAGCAATATCTGCAGACAGATTCCCTTTAAAAATGCTCGAGTCCCCCATTGACTGCCATTATAATTGGGTATTCGAGTCACTGCATCACGTTCCCACCGAAGTCCGCTCCTGCAACTTCTACTTCAATCACCAGGCGACACTGTGTTCCCGCTGTGGATAGTGCCGGTGATCGGAAAGGAGTCGGTGCCAGTGACTCTGGTGGACGCAGGCTCCGCTCATCCACTAAGCTGGGTTTCCCTGGGCTCTGCAGTACCACTGGCTGACTGTAGGTGGTGTGTGTCTTTCAGCTGAAATTACCATCATTCAGCCTAAGCCAATGGGAAGACACCACACCCTTTTAATTTCCCCTCCTGTCAGCTGACCACTGCCAGAGATAGTTCTGTGTTCATGTTACCTGACATGTCCCTCTCTGTTTTGCTTAGTGACCCCCTGTGTTTGGACTTCTGCTTGTTTTCTGACTACTCTCCTGCCTGCCATTTCTGTACCTCACCGCCAGTCCCGGATTTGACCTGTGCTTGGTTTCCTGATTACGTCATTGCCTGCCTGATTCTGTCCCTGTTCTGCAATTCCTGGTTTGACCCTGCCTGACTACTACTCTCATCGGACTGCAGTGATTGTAATGCGAGACTCTTTTCTCTCGCACCCATTAAAAGTGAATGGGGCGAGAGAAAAATCACAATGCACTCGTGGTACACAGGTGTACCACGCGTGCAGAGCGAGAATCGTAATATCTGGCTACGGAGGAGAGAGGGAGATAAATCCCACCCTCCTCTCCTCTGTGCCGGCCCGCCCCTCCAGAGCGCTGGCTGCCCCTCCACAGCACCGGCCCGCCCCCCGCAGATGAGGTCCGCTCGCACAGTTGGACCTCAGATGCAGGGATACTAGCATGACACTCGGCTCCTGCTGTACTGCCAGCGCGAGCCGAGTGTCATGCGAGCATCGCACTAGTGCCCCGTGTGGCCCCGGCCTTACAATTACAAATTATTCCGAGCACTCGAGCATGGGAGTGCTCACTCATCACTAAATATGATCTGTCAGGATCCACTGAGGTATCTGTTGTTATAAAAAGTAAAATAGCGCTCCACATAACTACATTTTTCCCACTAACTATGCCACAATCTGTGAGGAAGGCTCTATAATAACATAAAATTATATAAGGGAGAAAATAAAAAACTATCAATTTCTTAATATACCGTTATTACTAACATCGCTTCCTTTCAAAGGGAAAATAATCTAAAAAAAACCTCCAAGATGCATCAGTAAAATACACATTGATTAAAGCAGTCTAAAAGCTATCCGCACATTAAAGGCACCGACAGTCGTGGTACAGAAAAGCAACTCACAACGTCCTGTGTCTATACTAAAAATACACAGTCTGCACAAAACAGCAGGGCACCATGAGAATCTAAAGTCCCCTTAACACATTAGACTACTATCAACTGAACAAGATTGGTTGACAATATAATATGTATCGGGGAGTTAAAGGGGTTTTCCCTCAAACAAAGTTCATTTTACTTAACAGATCTTGGAGTAAAATAATTTCCAAAATTGGATGAATTTACTTTTTTTTTCCTATTCAGAGATATTCTTATATATGTGACTCTGCTATGTACTGTGTAGTGGCTGTGTCTAACCATACAGGACCCTGGTCTGATCATACCCTAGCTCCTTGGCCAAGGAGGAAGTAAAAGAATGTACAGACATTACAGCACAGGATCGCAATAATTCTGTCTTTGCAGTAAAGCATTTTTTTATAACAAGGAGAGAAATGTTTTACCTCACAAAAAGAATTAGCTTTGCTCCCATGCTGCAATTTCTGTACACTCTCTTTTGTGTCCTCCCCAGGCCAGGAGCTGTGGCATGATCAGATCATGTCCCTATACGGTCAGACACGGCCATTACACAGCACATAGCAGGAACACAGATTATCTTAGTGCAGGAACATTTTTTTAATCACATCCAATTGTGGAACTTATTATTTTTCCAAGATCTATTGATTAGAATGAACTTCTTAATTAACTTTGTGGGAAAACCCCTTTAAAGGGTCAGACATGATCTCTTTGTGTGATGCCCCTGGACTATCAGGTCGTCACAGGGTATTGTGCAATCTGCCCTTCTGTGCAATATCCACCTCCTTCTTGGTTATGGGTCCCCAACTACATGGTGTTGCCTAAGTCAGCTAATTAAAATCCTAGGTACACTCTGCACCACACCCACCAGACACACCAGTGGACGGCCTGAATAGAATAGGGTCGCCGACTCTAGGGGGCTGGTTATGGGAGGTCAGGAGTGTCAGGAGTAGACAGATGTGTGTTGGAAGTGAAGGAGAGAGGAGGTCAGGAGCAGGGCTCCTAGGAAGCCATCTAGGTGGCAGACGGTGGTCTGGGCCTAGAGAAGCTGGACCTCCGGTCGCAGGGGATCGTGCAAGGGGCACAGATGTGTCAAGGAAGACAGCCGGTGGCCTTGCACCATCACCGGGCTCGGACCAGGGCACGACGGGGTACGTGGACCCTAGGTCAGGTAGTAACTTCAGGCAACCTGACAATTTACCCGACAAAAATGGAGCCTTCAAGATCCACTCTGCACCCGCTCCAAAATCGGGGTACTAGCGAAACGAGGGGGATAGGACTTTCCAGTGAAACTGTCCAGGAAATCCCAAGCGTGAACCCTGAGAGTAAGCATCCAGACTTAGCCATAATGGGGAGCGGGAACCGGCAAGTTCCATACTACCGGGACCAACAGAGAAGTAAACTTAAGGCCCTGTCACACACAGAGATACATCTGTGGCAGATCTGTGGTTGCAGTGAAATTGTGGACAATCAGTGCCAGGTTTATGGCTGTGTTCAAATGGAACAATATGTCCATAATTTCACTGCAACCACAGATCTACCAAAGATTTATCTCTGTGTGTGACGGGGCCTTTCTTGCCAGGAGGCAGGTCACGGATCACCAGGCAGCACCATTGGAGATGGGACACGAACTAGCTCCCCTCAGCGGCAGTGGTATCCAGAACTTTGGTTTATCCAGTTGTTGGTGTCAGCTTAATGGACTGAGTGATTACGCAAGTGACCCCTTCACGCCCCACGGCACTTACCTAACACCATCACCGAGTCCCGGGGCATCCCCCAACCCTTGGGGTTCTAACACCTGGCTGCCCCATTCCATCACCCCCGGGTACTCCAAATTACCATATACCACGGGTGGCTTCACGAACTCTAACACAATCCAATGTAAATACCCCCTTCATTTGAGTGGCCGCATGACCCTTGGGTCCGGAGACCCCTCGAGCCAGCAGCCCGGCTGCTGACACGGGGTCGGCACATTTGTTCTCATAGTGAACACAGGAGATTATGAGTAAGTTGATGTCAAGAGTGTGTCCGACCTGGGGGAGATCTTGGGTGAGTTTGGAATCAGAAGATCACAACACCTTAGGGGGGCTTTACATGTTGCGACATCGCTTCTGAAATATTGTCAGGGTCACGTCGTTAGTGACGCACATCCGGCACCGGTAAGGACATCGCAACGTGTAAATCCTAGGTGCGCCAATAAACGATCGCAAAAGCGTCGAAAATCGGTGATCTGTGTAGTGTCGTTCATTTTCATAATGTCGGGTCGACCGCAGGTACGATGTTCTTTGTCGCTCCTGCAGCTCCACACATCGCTGTGTGTAAACCTGCAGGAGCGACAAACATCTCCTTACCTGCAGCAATGCGGAAGGGAGAAGGTGGGCGGGATGTTATGTCCCGCTCATCTCCGCCCCTCCGCTTCTATTGGCCGGCCGATTAGTGACGTCGCGGTGACGTCGCTGTGACGCCGAACGCACCTCCCCTTGAAGGAGGGATTGTTCGACAGTCACAGCGACGTCGCCGAGCAGGTATGTGCGTGTGAAGCTGCCGTAGCGATAATGTTTATTACGGCAGCAATCACCACATATCGCATGTGTGACGGGGGCGGGTACTATCGCGCTCGGCATCGCTAGCCGATGCTAGCGATGTCGCAACGTGTAAAATACCCCTTAGTGTTCACAGAACCACTAGTGGTATTTAAATAACACCTAATTGCTTTTAGTGCTGTAAGGGTTAAGCACTCTTTCTTTTCTGGCTGCTGTCTGTAACTTTAATCCCAGGTGCAGCTCTTTTGCTACCACTCCCCTTTGCTTTATATAGTAGTGTTCTGATGCCAGTGATAGCATCTGAATCCTCATTACTTCTATGCAGTATCCTCTTTCGGCCATCTTTGTCGCCCTTCTTCTGAAGCCGGGGTGCATGACACGGCCTACATCATCCACACTCGCCGACATTGAGGTCGCACTTTGATCTGCCCTGAGCAGGGCAGATGAATGTATTGTAGTGTGCCTGCGCGGGACCGGCGAGTGTGTATGACATAGGACGCGTCATGCTGACAGGTTCCCTTTAATACAGGGGAATAATTTTTTATGCAGTTCTCTACTTTATTTGTGACTCCAAATTTGTGGTTCACTTTTAAACATATTTCCACCTTTGAACATTAATTGGTTTCTTGCATAAATATGTAGAGTTCAGTATCTGTAATAATCCATGAAAAGGCAAATAAATACAAAAGATGGTACAGCTCTCTGTGAGAACTAACGCATGCAAACTTCGAGTACAACCCAGGTGCAAAAACAAAGTAAAGCCCTTCAAGTGTACCATGGAAGTTAGTCAGCACCTTTACAAAAGTGAAATTATTATGGCCGGAAATAGAAGAGCAAACAAACACGAAAGATGCAATAACACTGCAAATATTAGGATATTAGATATTAGGTGAGTATGCTATATGTTATATAAATATGAGGATCTTTTCAATGCATAAAAGGATCTAGGTTCTATTCTGCTCTAATTATAAAGAACCTCATGCACATACAGGAGTGCAAAACCGAAATCTGGCCCCAAAACATACAATGAAGCACCTTCAATGGCTGCAAGGCGAAAGCAGACAAAGAAAAACTGAGCGACTAGACTAGCTTCCCGTCTGTATGAGATTGCCTTGTCATGGCAGGTGAGTTCACACATTTTGATCTAAATGTGAGCCAACAATGCTGACCTTTAGCAATAACATAGGAGTTAACATTCCTGCAGATCCACAATCTGTAATCTGATCAAACTTCATTGCCCTCCCCTTAAGTTTACAAAATGTAGATTCTTATCGCAAAAAAATGTTTGGGAGGATTAATGTGTTTAAGATGGATCTGCTGCTGCGTCTTCAATGTATATTCAAAACATTACCTATTACAGTACCGTCATCCATTAGGCAGCATTGTCTGCATTTGTTTTCTTTTTAGAATCAGACAGGGATAGCTCTCAAATTCTGATCCAGATTTCTTGTCTTGGTACAGTCCTTGGCTCAAGAGGTGATATAGCATTTTTAAAATCTCAAAGAAAAATTCAATTACTTTCTGTTCTAGTTACCTGACCACTGCAGCCAATCACAGGCCCAGGGGTCATGTAACAGGAACAATAAGGCTATGCTGTTCTAGTTACCTGACCACTGCAGCCAATCACAGGCCCAGGGGTCAAGTAACAGGAACAATAAGGCTATGCTGTTCTAGTTACTGTCTTGCTAAATTCTACTAAAAAGGGGGCTGAAAGCCCGTACTTACGAAGCGCTCACTGATATCCTAATCAGGCATGAATACTAATATTCTTTATAGCAAGATACTATTTATTTTAATAGCACATGAATATATATATAGTCAATGGTACATAGGCATAAGAACTATAGTCATAGAAACTTATACAATAACAGAAATATGCATCAACATTACCGTTATGTTGTAGCAATCCTTTCACATCGGAGGGAACTCGAGTTAATGATAAGGAATCAACATGGCATCTTGCATCACAGGAACAGTGCGTACGTACACTTCAATGTCCTGGAAGATTTCCCCTAACATTAAGCGAGTCCGGTGTATTTTTATAGGAAAATTTGTAGGTTGTGTTTAAATGGTCACCAGCATGTGACAGCTGAGTCATGTTCATGTAACTTGACCACAAGCTGCTGTGGGCACCGGCAGCTTCCTGCACATTTCCTGCACATCCTGCCAGTTGACAACTGACCGACCACAGTTTGACCATAGTGTTAGTGAAATATTGCAATGAGCCGTAAATTTCATATGCAAGCTTCCTTAAACCTGTCTTTAAGCTAACCACAAGTTTCCGGTAAGTGGAACTGTAAATGTTACTTCCTTATTATCTAAAAACTGCTTCAAAACCTGGTTGACATGTATTTCTTGGTCATCATTAGTGAAATATTATCCAAAGGACATCTCTTTGATACTGAATTATTGATAGGTCAAATAATATCTGGGATCACTCCTATCTTTTGATTATGATTCCTATCTAATCACATTCAAACTTCAGTCATATCACATTGGTATCACAGTTACCTGACCACTGCAGCCAATCACAGGCCCAGGGGTCAAGTAACAGGAACAATAAGGCTATGCTGTTCTAGTTACCTGACCACTGCAGCCAATCACAGGCCCAGGGGTCATGTAACAGGAACAATAAGGCTATGCTGTTCTAGTTACTTGACCACGGCAGCCAATCACAGGCCCAGGGATCATGTAACAGGAACAATAAGGCTATGTTCCCATGTGGTTTGTTGGTTTTTCTTTTTGTTTTTTTCATGCTTTTTTCATGTTTTTTTTTAACAAAGAAAATGCATCCCAGTAAAGTCTATGAGAATCGTGAATTGCTGTGCACACGCTGCTTCTTTTTCCTTGTAGATTTTGTTGCTCAAAAAAGAAGCAGCGTGTCAATTGTTGCGCGAGGCCCGGGTGCCAGAAGCCAGGGCAGGAAGCGGTGCAGAAGAGGCAGGAGTGCCCGGCAGAAGGCTCAGTGTCGCAGAAGGGTGCCGGGAGCGGGGACCAGGACGCCTGGAGGGTGCAGGTGAGGGAGAGGGAGCAAGGAGGCTGTGGAGCGGAGGACCTGGGAGCGTGGCACGAGAACCAGGGAGCGTTTCACGGGAACCGGGGAGCGCAGCAGGGGAGCCGGGGAGTGTGACACAGAAGTCGGGGAGCGTGGCAAGGGAGCCAGGGAGCGTGACAACAGTGGAAGCAGGTAAGGAGATGTTTGTCGTTCCTGCGGTTTCCCACACAGCGATGTATGGTGCTGCAGGAACAACAAACAACATATCTGCAGCAGTAACGACATTATGGAAATGAACGACGTGACACAGATCAGCGATTTTTAAGGCTTTTGTGCTCGTTCATCGTCGCACCTAGGATTTACACATTGCGATGTCGCTACCGGCAGCGGATGTGCGTCACTAACGACGTGACCCCGACGATATATCGGTAGCGATGTTGCAACGTGTAACGCCCGCCTTAGTCTAGAGAAATCCACATTTTTCTTAATATTTTAAATGAAAGAGTGTGTTACCAAGGTGAGACATGTAATGACTGATCGGCATGTATCCTGATCTCACTGGAGAGCCGTGTGGGATTACAAATAACCTGATACAGCAGAGCTGAGCATTGTCCCATTACAAGCACATCTGCAGTTCTCTTCCCATAGCAATGTGAGCTCAACCCTTCTCCCCACACTGGCTGTTTGTGAGGTAGAAGTTGAAGAAATGTTCAGGCACAGCACGACAACAGACCTGACAGCACTATGAGAAGAGAGCTGCAGCTGCATAAGTAAGGCCGTACTGGGGCACAGCCATAAAAGAGAGACTGACATGACAGGGTTTGATGCTATTAAGTGGTTTTAAGCATGATAAGTGTAACACCCCTTTAATTTGCCGCTGGGGCAGGGTGTTTGGTAGTTCTCACCTTGATATGACGCAGTGCCTCCACCCGAATCTTGCTAGGAGCTCTAGTGGAATGCAGAAGGGTCTTTGTCTTCTGCTAGGGGTCGACTCGGGAAACCCCTACCCACGCTCCGTACACACTCACAATAACTGAGGTTATAAATCTTAACAGGTTTATTTGCAGGAGGATGACAATGGTAATTGCAGGGAAAAAGCAAATAACAGTGAAACGACAGGTAGTGTTATGCAGTATTCTACAAAAATGCACTGTATGTATTTTACTAGGTAACCACTGAGTGCTTTTTTGATAGATTATCATTCATGACACATAATTCCCAGCTATAGGCTATTCTGCCCAATATATTTAGTGCCAGCAATGGTGGGCATGCTCCACTTCTGTTTGTATCCTTACCAGCACACCTTGAAGTTTTAATTGTTTGTTATATAAGTGTTTAATAAATTACTGTCTTTGCATGAAGGTAGTGTTTTTGACTCTTTCTCTTTGGTGTTGTGCACTTTGGGAATTGTAGTATTCTCCAGTTTAACCAAAGAAGCAGCATCTGTAGAGGTGAATGTGGGTGGAACACTATAGATCGCTCCCAAAGCAGGTGTCACACTCTCCCCCTGGTGAGTCGCTGTAGGCTCCCAAGCACAAAATGAAGACTCACCACCTGGAAGGAAATTTTGTGTTAAAGCATCTTGACTAACACCATAACTAGTTACACCCAAATCACTAACAGGCCACATAGCTGTAGGGGGGAAATAGGGCCACGCATAGTTGGAATAGGGGTGTGCTACTCTAGGAACCTCAGTGACTTGCCCCATCTGGTCATATGTCAGCATCATGGGGGGTCTAATGTCCCGTTTTGGACGAGTGTGCACGGCAGGGACAGGGACCCCCTCATCGACCCCTAGCTCTTGACTTTCAGGCTCTATGACAGCAACCTCTTCACTTGGCAGCTCTGCATTTTCTAAACTCTCCCCCGACTGATCGCAACATGGGTTTGGTGCCGGACCACACTCGTCTTGGGACACTTCTTCAGCTGGTTGGTCTGTATGATCTGGAATTACAGAGCCTGGGTCACTTGTCCATCTGAAGCATGGTCCACATTCATCACTGGAATCACTCTCACTACCTTCAGGAGGGACCACAGGATGGGTCGCTTGCGGCGGCCGAAGACTCCTTCGGTGAGATCGGGTGGTTGCATGGGCTTCGGTGCGTTGTGGCGACTGGAATCGGACATTCTGTCCTATAGGTAGCAAATGCTGACGATGATAGGTCTTAACACCCCTCCCGCCTTTCTCAGGCTTCACTCTGTAGACTGGGATGCCATGCAACTTCTCTACCACCACATAAGGTTCTGAACGCCATCGATCAGAAAGCTTGTGTTTTCCATGGAGGCCCAACTGACGGATGAGGACCCTATCTCCAGGTTGCAGGACTTGGTCCCGGACTCTGCGGTCGTAGTACATTTTGTTTCGCCTCCCGGATCGACCAGAGGCCTCATCAGCCAACTTGTAGGCCTCCTTTAATTGTTCCTTCAGCTGTGACACATACTTCAGGTAGTTCTTCCCAGATGAATTGCCAGGGGACACTCCAAAACTAATATCCACAGGTAGTCTGGCTTCCCTTCCAAACATGAGGAAGTAGGGCGAGTACCCTGTTGACTCATTTTTGGTGCAGTTGTAGGCGTGAACTAATTGACTTATGTGTCGACTCCACCTTCCCTTCTGTTTTGAATCCAAAGTGCCCAGCATGTTAAGAAGGGTACGGTTGAATCTTTCAGGCTGAGGGTCTCCTTGCGGATGAAATGGTGTGGTCCTGGACTTCTTGATCCCACAAACCTCACACAACTCCTTAATTAGCCGACTCTCAAAATCTCTCCCTTGGTCAGAATAGATGCGTGCTGGCAGCCCATAATGCACAAAGAATTTCTCCCACAAGGTTTTAGCCACAGTGGATGCCTTCTGATCTCTAGTGGTGTAAGCTTGAGCATATCTTGTGAAATGATCAGTGACCACTAGAACGTTGCTGACGTTTCCTTCATCAGGCTCAATGGAAAGGAAGTCGGTACACACTAAATCAAGGGGGCCATCACTGGTTATCTTGACAAGGGGGGCGGACCGAGAAGGTAAGGTTTTCCTTAGGATACACCGCTTACAAGATTTACAGTATTGTTCAATGTCAGCTTCCATCTTTGGCCAATAGAACCGATCTGCTATGAGGCTGGTGGTCTTTTCCACCCCAAGGTGTCCATGATCATCATGCAGTGCCCTTATGACCATCTCACGGAACTGAGCAGGAAGCACCAACTGGACACGAACTTCTCGATTTTGGCGTTTGACCTTGCGGTGCAGCAATCCATTTTTCACCACCAGAAAGTCTAACTGTCGGGTCAAGAGAACAGACTCTTGTGTCTTCAGAGCATTCCTCTCAGGCTTTTGGCCCCTTTTCACCCACCATCGAACAACTCCCACAGAAGGATCTTCCTGTTGAGCCTTTTCAATCTGGTTTTGAGTCAGTTGAGGCAGGGAGCCGACATCAACGTTGGTCAGTTGACAGAACAATAGTGGAAGAGCTTCCTCTGGAGCCCCTAAGAAGGTAGCACAGCCCCCTGATTGAGCAATCCTTCCTTGATGTCGATGACACATAGCTTTCACCTCTGGGGCTGGAACCTCAATCCAGGCTTCTTCTTCTTCATTCACCATCTGCCTGGGCAGGCGGGACAGAGCATCTGCATCGATGTTGGTGGCACCAGGTCGGTACTTCAGGCTGAAATCATATATAGCTAGCGCGGCGAGCCATCTATGGCCAGTAGCATCCAGCTTTGCTGTAGTCCTCACATAGGTCAGTGGATTGTTGTCAGTATGAACTTGGAAATGCACTCCATAGAGGTGGTCATGCAGCTTGTCCACCACAGCCCATTTCAAGGCCAAGAACTCCAGTTTATGTGCTGGGTAATTGTGCTCACTCGGAGACAATCCACGACTGATGTAGTAGACTGGCCGCAGGACGCCATAGTGCTCCTGGTATAAGACTGCTCCAAGTCCATCAAAAGAAGCATCCACATGAAGTACGTATGGCTTGTTGGGGTCTGCATAGGCCAGTACAGGTGCCTGGGTCAAGCAGGACTTGAGTTTCTCAAAGGCTTCATCACACTCTGATGTCCATCTCTCTCCGAAAGGCTCATTCACCTTGAAGTAGGTTTTTGTTGCAGGTTTCTTGGAGCGACCTGTCCCTCGAGGTGGGGGATACCCTTGAGTGAGGGCTGTCAATGGCTTTGCGATCTTGGAATATTGTGGCACAAATCTTCTCTAGTACCCGCTGAAACCTAGAAAAGATCTAAGCTCCCCCAATTTGGTGGGTTTGGGCCACTCCATCACAGCTTCTATTTTGCCTGGATCCGTGGAGATTCCTTCTTGGCTGACAATGTGTCCTACATACTTCACAGATTTCTGGCAGAACAGGCACTTGTCGAGGGATAGTTTTAACCCAGTTTCCTCTAGCCGGTCCAACACCTTAAATAACCTCAGGTTGTGCTCTTCCAAGGTGTGGCCAAATACAATCAGATCATCCAGGTAAACCAGGACCTCACGAAAGTTCATGTCTCCCATCACCTTGTCCATACATCTCTGGAAAGTAGCAGGGGCACCGGTCACTCTTTGCGGCATCCGTTGAAACTCATAGAAACCGATAGGGCAAATGAAAGCAGTCTTCTCCTGATCCTCCTTGCTCATGGGTATCTGGTAATATCCACTCCGAAGATCTAACACAGAAAACCACTGGCTTCCCTGCAGGCAATCTAAAGCTTCGTCAATCTTGGGCACAGTATACTGATCAGGCACAGTGCATTTGTTCAGGGTGCGATAATCCACACACATCCTAATAGCTCCATTCTTCTTCCGAGCGATCACTATCGGAGATGGGTACGGGCTGTTGGACTCTATTATGACTCCAGTGTCCAGTAAACCCCGTAAATGCTTTCGAACATCCTCCACATCAGCGGGAGCCAATCGTCGGGATCTTTCTCAAAATGGCTTCTCATCAGTCAGCCGGATGTGATGCTCCACTCCTCTTGCAAGGCCCAGGTCCCAATCACCCAATGAGAAGGTTCCGGCACGCTTCATCATACCATTTATCACTGACTGCTTTTCCTCCTTCTTCAGATCACTACCTTCAAAACACAGGTCAAAATGTTCAGGACGTAGTTCCTTCCTTTCCTCTTTCTTCTCATAAGCAGCCAAACAGACAGGATGGATTGTGAGGGCCTGCGAGTATCTATTACCTCCAATTTCGCGACACCACTGAGCAAGAGTACGGAATAGGTTGGCATTTGTCCCTACTATGGCAGGCACTGTTTCCCGGTCTTCATCAGTGTCTGGACAGACTAATGCAATGATGGGAACCTCTCTTTCCACCCCAGCTATAGTCTCTGGGAATCGTAGTGTGACAGCCACGTATCCTTTGTAGGGGTAACTGTTTTCACTCAAACCCCAGACTACAAGTCCAGATAGGGGTTGCAAGGGCACGTCTGACAAGTATTTTCTGTACCACTTCTCAAAAATGATGGACACTTGTGAACCACTATCCAGTAATACAGTGCATGGCTGCCCATTGATACAGGCCGGTACATGTGGTGCTGGTCCTACGAGACCTAAAGGAAATTGCTCTGACTGGACAGGGTTAGATGGAGCAGTAGAATATACCTCTGATTTTGAAGGGGGGCCAGTATAGGACTCTACTGGCCCCCTTTCCCGTTTCCTGTCTGCCCCTTCTTGTTAGGTGGGGGGTCCCGAGATCTCTTCAAATTCCACCTCTTCGGACACTGGCGAGCCATATGATGGGTGCTCCCACAGACAAAACATTCTTCTGGCTTTGTATCTTCTACCAGACTGTGGTCCTCACTTGCCACTTGCAAAGGCGGTCTTTGACTCTTGACAGCTGTCTCAACAATTTGCTTTAGCTGGTCAACCTTCAGAGCCTTGGCAGCTAGAAGTTGGGCAAGCTGTTCCCCTTGCCTCTCAATGACCTTCAAGAACTCTCCCTCTCGATGGCTGGATTCAAGATGTACAGGGGCAGCAGCCACTCGCTGGGTCACTTGTTCTCTGGCGGCCAGGAGAGCTTCCTCTTGTCTGACTTCTTTAAGCAACTGATGGAAAGAACGGGGAATCTGCCCTTTGTCGCAACACCTCAGTCGTTGAGCAATGGGATCGTGAGTCAGAGCTCCTCGGAGCACTTGTTCTAAACGACACTGAATCAACTTGTTCGGGCCTAAGTCCCCCCTTGGATACGACCCTATGCACCAATTTGTCCAATCGATAAAGATAATCTGACATCTTCTCACCAGAGTTTTGATAGGTGGTGCGGAGTTGATAAAGGAGATCAGTGGCATCCTCTGGGGATCCAAAAGCATCTTCAAGAGCAGTCATGTAATCTTTAGAAGTTGTCTCTGACTGACTTCTCCAAGCAGCCTGCACCACTTCCATTGCAGGCCCCTTCAGACTCTCCACAATTCTCTGCTTCTTCACTGCATCAGTACACTGCCATTCTTCCAGATATTGCAGAGTAACATCCCTCAACGTGTCATACCCTTCTTCACCAGCTGGGACAGGAGTGACACCCGAGAAGGTTCTCAGACGACGGTAGGCCCCTTCAGGTTGCAATTTTGTAAACTGGGTGACTAACTTCTCCATGGCTGCCACTACCACGTCAACCATCATGGTTGTTTCTTCAGATTTGTCCCGAGTAGGAGTGGAAGGTAGACATCGACTAGATCTCCTAGGCTGTGAACTTGCACCCGAAGATGATGTCCCTGCTTCGGACCTCACAGGCCAGGTGATCTTCCAATGTGGTCCATGTTTTAATGGCACAGCTATGACAGATGGAAAGTACCCTTTATCCAGTGTCCCCTCAGTAGTTATTAGAGCTGCTGATAATGGACTCCCTTCATCAGTCCTTCTGTCAACCACTCGGGGATGGACAAATCCATGAACTTAGTTCACAATCTTCAGTACTTCTTCATCCGGTACCTTGGAGAGTTCACCGCATACTGCAAAACTGTGTTCTTCAAGTATACTTCTTTCCCCACACCATGTGGACACCTGTGCTTCAGTTAAAGCCTCCATGTCAGCGATACCTGTCTTGATCGATCTCAGCAGTGCCTCCACTGTAACACCCCTTTAATTTGCCGCTGGGGCAGGGTGTTCGGTAGTTCTCACCTTGATATGACACAGTGCCTCCACCCGAATCTTGCTAGGAGCTCTAGTGGAATGCAGAAGGGTCTTTGTCTTCTGCTAGGGGTCGACTCGGGAAACCCCTACCCACGCTCCGTACACACTCACAATAACTGAGGTTAGAAATCTTAACAGGTTTATTTGCAGGAGGATGACAATGGTAATTGCAGGGAAAAAGCAAATAACAGTGAAACGACAGGTAGTGTTATGCAGTATTCTACAAAAATGCAGGAGGGGCTCTTTGTAATAGACCTGAAGGTTAGGGGTAATGCTTCCTCTTTAACCTACACCACACACTCTGCTGACTACTTACAATCTACCAACTAACAACTGCAGCCTCACAATTGACACAGTCCCAAATTGGGGCCCCAGTTGCCGCGGATGTCGGCGCGCTTGCAGTACGTTGGTGCACTTAAAGTAATGAAGGCAGTATTTCCCCAGGGCTGGTCCTATACAAACTCCCAGTTAGTGCAGTCAAAAGTCCTCTCTAGCAAGGCCTTGTAATTTGCTCCAGCACACTTCTCAAACTGTAGAACTACAATTCACAGCAATGTCCTACTCACTTCTGTTTGCAGCAGGTCTGTTCTCTCAGACTATTCCACACTGGGGCGTCTGGATTCAATGTCTGGGAGGGAGTTGGTACAGCAGGCAAAATCCTTCTTCGGTGTGGTAAACCTGGAAGGCCGCAGCTCCTACTAATGGTGCCTCCTGTCACTTTCTTAGACAGTCTCTCCTCACCCAGAGTTGCAGCTTCCCGCCTCCAAGATGACTCAGCTTCCTTCCACCCCTCCGTCCTGTTTCCTCCTCCCCCAGATTTGCAAGGCACTTTGGGAATTGTAGTATTCTCCAGTTCAACCAAAGAAGTAGCATCTGTAGAGGTGAATGTGGGTGGAACACTATAGATCGCTCCCAAAGCAGGTGTCACACTAGCATTAATTAATTATGGGATAAAAAGGGGATGTCACTATGGGATTGTTTTGGTTTTTTTAAGGAGAGGAGTAAGCAAATGGGTGTATAAGGGGACGTTCATCTTATAGGGTTTGACATTTTAGACACGACCCAGCTAGGAATCTCCCACTCACCCTCTTTCTTTGGTTATTTGGTGGCAGTTAGGTGGTATGGCGGGCTTCAATTTTGGCTCTGGAATGGACGCAATATTTTGTGAGGGGGAAGGGGTCGGCCGGGTGTGCTGGAGCCTGTAAGGCAAGCTGTGTTGGGGCTCCTGAGGCAGGCTGTGCTGGGGCCTGTGAGGCAGGCTGCGCTGTGGCTTGTGAGGCAGACTGTGCTGGGGCTTGTGCGGTGGGCTGTGCTGGGGCCGCTGCGGCGGGCTGTGCTGTTGTGGCAGGCAGCAAAGGCATGGGCATCCTGAAAATGTCGGTGGTGCTGGGTTCAAATAATGGCGCTGCCTCCAGTCCATTGATCTCCCAGCAGACTTAAGGAAAATAGTGCCCGGAAGTGACGTGATTGTAAGACGGATCCCATTTTTATTTTTACTTAATTTTTTTTCTCGAAATTTCGGGTGCATCTTATTAACCGAAAAATGCGCTATTTTTCCTTATTTTAGGATCTGATTTATAGGCTATCCATTTAGATTTTTTGCTTTTACCAGGACCTGGTAATAGCTAATTAATGTATATTTTTGCTTCTTTCAGGCCCTGCTTATAGCCTATATTACAGGACACAAACAGAAGAAACAATAGTAACTGCACAGAACACAGGTCTTCTATCCACAAAAATAATAACGAGAGCTGTGAATGGTGTATAAGCCGAACACAAGATAACAGAAACTCTATTTCCAGAAATAAAATATTATATTGAAAACATAACTGCAGCGGCACTGGCTACAGGAGAGATAATGTTATCACCGGATCTGCCAATATGATTGCACGCATTGCTAGCTAAACTCTTTCTATTACACCCTTGAGTTTCTGACTACATAAAGGGACAGTGGACACATTCAAGTTTAAGCTTAGCCATAATAACAACTAAGTTGAAACACCAGATGTGATGATGGCCATAAAATGTCTACAAGGAATCTTTCCCTAATACTATCATGGCTTACTCTACATTGCGCAGATTTAAAGCTCCTCATCACTCTGCGGTAACAGAATTCTCATACTTTTGTTTGCAATATTTCTTTTTGACAACTAAATAAATGCAAACCTGCAGCGTGCCCATATTCTCTATTTATCTGATTCTACACATAAATTATGATTTGTGAGATCACAAGTACTTGAGCTTGCAGCTGGTTTTTTGCATAGACTTTACTTTCTTGAACATATATAAAGGAATATGCATATCAGTGGTCATTAAAGGGATTTTGTCAAGGGTGTGTCACACTTGAGAGACAGTCCTGTGGTGTCTGGCTATAGAAGGTTGCAGTATTTGGCTTCACAAGCTACTCCCTGACTTTCCCTTTATCCCTGATAGCGGTTTATCCCTTTCTCTTTAGGACCCTGTGGATTTCCTCACCTTTTAGCTGTTAATGATCGGCACTTCCCGTATGTCTTTAAATACTCTCATTTCCCCTTTGCTGGTGATGGGCTTAGAAACCTGCACAGGCCCTGGATACAAGCAGTCAGCTTGTATCTATCTGAAGAAACTTTGTGGTTCGTTGCTGCATCTCTTCCTGAGTCTTTCTGGAGATAACTTATTCATGTGCTTTCCCCTTTGTGAGCTCCTTGTGTGTTCCTTAGAGCTTAGTGGGGTTGACTAAGCGCTGATCCCATCCATTGCCTACCTAGAGCCCAGTTTTAGGGTCAGTCAGGATCAGGTATCCTGCTCGGCATCTAGGTAAGGAACCTATCTAGGGTGGTCAGGAGAGCCAGGAGCCAGAGGAAGATTTGGTCAGGGGTCACAATTTCCCGTTTCCCTTCCCTGTTGCCGTACGCATGGTACTTCCCAATACCTAGCGTGACAGATATTCTTCTATAAACAATCTCTTTTGAACCCATTTAAGAAACATTACGTTTTGCTACAGAGAACTGAAAGCCGTCCTTTTCGAAAAGGATTGTCCAAACTGGCAGGTCCATTAAATGGATGCATGTAGTACAATGGTGCAATAACTTGCTCTTTTCTACAGATGAAACCAGCCAGCTGTTTAGCCTCTTAAGCTGGTGTCACACATAACGACGACGACAACGACGTCGCTGCTACGTCACCATTTTCTGTGACGTTGCAGCGACGTCCCGTCGCTGTCGCTGTGTGTGACATCCAGCAACGACCTGGCCCCTGCTGTGAGGTCGCCGGTCGTTGCTGAATGTCCAGCTTCATTTTTTGGTCGTCACTCTCCCGCTGTGACACACACATCGCTGTGTGTGACAGCGAGAGAGCGACGAAATGAAGCGATCAGGAGCCGGCACTGGCAGCTGCGGTAAGCTGTAACCAGCGTAAACATCGGGTAACCAAGGGAAGACCTTTCCCTGGTTACCCGATGTTTACGCTGGTTACCAGCCTCCGCTCTTGCTGCCAGCGCCGGCTCCTGCACTGTGATATGTGGCTGCAGTATGCATCGGGTAATTAACCCGATGTATACTGTAGCAAGGAGAGCAAGGAGCCAGCGCTAAGCAGTGCGCGCGGCTCCCTGCTCTCTGCACTGTGACATGTAGCTGCAGCACACATCGGGTTAATTAACCCGATGTGTGCTGCAGGAGAGCAAGGAGCCAGCGCTAAGCGCGGCTCCCTGCTCTCTGAACATGTAGCACAGCGACCTTATGATCGCTGCTTCTGCTGTGTTTGACAGCTAAGCAGCGATCATAACAGCGACTTACAAGGTCGCTGTTACGTCACCGAAAATGGTGACGTAACAGCGACGTCGTTGTCGCTGTCGTTTAGTGTGACACCAGCTTTACACAAACAGATGGGTGCAAAATAAAAAAAAAGAGGCTGAAGCTAATGTAGGCTCATAATCAACTTGTTCCAGAAAATAAAGTTACACACACACTTCACGGACAGATGTACCAAACTTAGCAATGTAATGGGGCTACATTTGTTATTTGGCAACTTATGATGGGTTAGTAATATACAGTTATATCATAAATCGTCTGTACTAGAGCATTACATTTTAAGTTTTGATTAGCTATAAACAGTGACCTCCCCAAGCAGATCAGTATTTCTACCAGGACTGGAGGTATAAGCCCACCATTTACGTATAGGAATATTCTGTTAGCATACAAACAATAAATTCTGGATATAATTAAAAAAAATACTAATATTTCTTATCTCAGATGAGACGGTTTTTCTACTTACAGAATGTATTTCATAAAGCATGATCCAAAAGAAGATATGACATTTGCAGTTTATGCTACATATTTTTCTCTATAACATGTGGATGCGGAGTTGATTTTCTGTCCAAAAAAATCCACTCTATATACGACTTGTGTGAACAAACCTTAAAAAGGAATGTTCCCATATTGCGTATTTTTCGGCACCAAAAACCAGAGTGGTGGAAGGAAAAATGCTACTTTTAATACACACATTTTGAGGGTAAAGAGAGAAAGAAATGCTGGAAAAAAAGGAATCAACCAAAAAAATACAATATTTTAATTCCAATGCAATGCTTCTAATATACTCCTTCCGCCTCTCGCACATTGAGTGTGGTGGTGTTTGGCCACACTGAGTGTGGGGAACCCTTGGGCATCCGCGATGAGACAGGGTTATCAGAATGCATCACTTCCGGGTTACGATCCCCGTCTTAAGCCTGCTTTACACCTTATGATCCAGCATACGATATCGTATGCGATCGTAACCGCCCCCATCGTATGTGTTGCACGTTCAATTTGTTGAATGTGCCGCACATATGAGTAACCCCCCGTCACACATACTTACCTGACCATATGACCTCGATGTGTGCGACGAACCTCCACTTCCTGGAGTGGGACAGACGTTCGGCATCACAGCGACGTCACGCGGCAACCGGCCAATAGAAGCGGAGGGGCGGAGCTGAGCGGGACGTAAACATCCCGCCCACCTCCTTCCTTCCGCATTACCGGCCGGGAGCCGTAGGGCGCAGGTAAGATCTGTTCATCGTTCCCAGGGTGTCACACACTGCGATGTGCGCTACCCCGGGTACTATGAACAATCTGACGTTCAATTCATGAGAAATGAACGATGTGCGTGCGATGAACGTTTTACCGTTCAATCCCAATCGCACGTAGCTGTCACACACTGCAATGTACCTTACGATGCCAGATGTGCGTCACTTACGACGTGACCCCGCCGACACATTGTAAGATACATTGCAGCGTGTAAAGCGGGCTTAATATATGCATCTCCTGTGTTTTATGTGTGCTGTTTCTATTTGTCTTAGTTAAAACTGTTATTTAATGTTTTTCATGCCTGTCTCTGCTGCCATCTACTGGTCAGACTTTTCAGCTCCTCTGTTTCTTTTGCCCAGCCCATGGGAGTGTCTGATGACCCTCTTGCATCACTTCCTGGGATGTTCATTCCAGCCAGAGCTTTTGTGAGAGCAAGATCCCTTATAGGAGCTACTAGAAGCAAAGTCTTCTGACCACGTAGTAGCTACAGAGGCAAGCATCACTGGAAGATTTCAATGCCAGGTACTTGGATTACTGCACTCTGCATGTCCTGACCTTTGGAGAAAATAAACCACCATTGTTTCATCTCAGCATGTGCATGTGTCACTCTGGAGTGCTCTGGTCCTGTCTGCCCCACCTATAGGAAAAACGAAGGTAAGACTCTCACAACCTCTCACACCTACGCACCTTCCATCGCCTTTAAGTGGGGACAGAACAGTCAGAAGACTGCTTAACAGCTCAATACCCCGGCTACAGATCCCTGAGAACCCTGTAACTTCCCATGTAATCTGCCTAGCAACAAGCCTTGTGCACTAGTCTGCCTGCACAGTGCATGCCTGGACAAGCCTAAGGGGAAGCTCTCCCATCTGCCACGTCCTGTGTCACCTCTGCTTGCATTGTAAAGGGACAGTTTATGCACCTGCTGTTTCTCTCCTGCTATACTCCTTCTATAGACTTGCAGTACATTATACCCCATTACTGCACATCGCTGCACTGCGAACCCCAAGTTTTACTAAAGACACCTTGGGAATCTCATCAGGGAGTCCTTGCAGAGCTGCACAACGATTTTTGGACCCCTATTCAAAAGTCAAGTTTCTTAAAGAGACAGTACACCTTAAATCAAAATGGCTGAAAAAGACCTTGGACAGTTCCCCACTGCTGAAACAGAGCAAATACAATCTGATACTGTCCATTATGAAGCCCAGGAGGCAGAGCCCACGCTTTCAGCAGACCAAGTTGTCCGACCGAAGCGCTCTTCCAAACCCACGATAAAGGCCGCTGAAAACTATCACACTATGAAAGATGAGCTATGTGAACACCTGGAAGAACAGTGGGAACGAGTCACCTATTACATGTCAAGACTTGAATCCTCATCAGGTGATGCCGCATGCTTACAAGCCGCTCTGGAACGGCTGAACACAGCTTATGAAAGATACAAGAGACTGTCAACAAGGTACATTACCTTTCTAAAAGACTCTAAAATTGATGAAGCGCTTTCAGACCTGAGCAAGGCAGAAGAGGTGGACAAGGAAAGAGATGCCAAGGTGCAAGATGCCATAGACAAGGCCGAACACCATCTCTCTCACCAGCAAGAAACCAGATCACACCGATCAACCTCATCTAGACGTTCCTCTCGGTCATCCGGGTTATCATCCTCAAGAAGCTCAGCCCTGAGTGACAGGATACTAGAGGCCCGCATAAGAGCAGAGGAATCCAAGGTGAGATGTTCCTTCACAGAAAGAGAAGTAGAGGAAGAAGCCAAAAAGGCAGAAGCAGAAGCCCTTGCAAGAGCAGAAGCCGCTAAAGCAGAAGCCAAAAGGGCAGAAGCAGAAGCCAAAAGGGCAGAAGCGGAGGCTCAGATAAAGATTCTTCGGTCACAGATGGAAGAGGAAGTTGCGCTAGCTAAAGTGAGACTACTTGAGCAAGCATTGATCCAAGGTCCTGACCCAGCTCACTTGCCACCACTGGAAGCAGACAATCCAGTTGATCGCACAAGAGACTATGTACTGAATCAGTTACCTGTAGCAACCCCGGTTTGCAGTACCGTCCAAGCCGACAACACCGAAACCTCCAACTTACCTCTACCAGTGCCAGTGCCACCTAAAGCACCCGAGCAAATTAATAACAGTCACCAAGAGGTGCCCTCTCAAACACAGCCACCACAGCAAGATGGCAACCAAGTGTTTCCTGACCCACTTCCACAGCTCAAGCAGCGGTCATCAGAATCTACAGAGGCTAAACCACAGCTCAACCCTGCAGCAACGTCATTTTACCCGGGAACATCTCATCCATTCATGCCAGGCAGCCCATACGCCCCAGGGGTATCACGAGTCGTCGTGGCAACAAGTGGTGAGAAATCAGATATGTCTGAGTTTGCCAGGTTCATGGTGAGCAGAGAGCTAATCAACACTAGTCTCACAAAATTCGATGATCGTGCAGAGAGCTACAGGGCCTGGAAAGAAACTTTCAAGGCAGCCATCGCCAATCTCAACTTCACTGCGGAACAGGAGCTCGACCTCCTGATCAAGTGGTTGGGCCCAGGCTCTACAAACCGTATCAAGAGCCTCAGAACCGTCTATGTGGGACAAGCAGAAGCAGGTCTCGCTGCTGCATGGCAGAGACTGGAACGCACCTTTGGCAGCGCAGAAGCAATAGAGAAAGCCCTATTCAAGAGGCTGCAGGACATCCCAAAGATCAACCTTAAAGAAGTCCACAAGCTTCAAGACCTAAGTGATCTGCTCATGGAGCTGGAGCTCGCCAAAAGAGACCCTCGTCTGTCTGGGCTGTGCTACCTGGATACAGCCCATGGAGTGAACCCAATCATGGTGAAGCTGCCATACAGTCTGCAGGAGAAATGGGCAACGTCAGTCTGAAGGTACAAAAGAATGAATGACGTCACCTTTCCCCCATTTATTCAGTTCTGCAAGTTCATTGACGAGCAGGCCCAGATGAGGAACGACCCCAGCCTCGACTTCCTAGAGTGCAACACTTCGGCAGCTGCAACATCATCATCATCAAGGTATGAAGGTGCTATACACAAACGCAGAGACATTAAGAACACTGTGAGTGTCAGGAAGACTGAGCTACCATCACCTGCAGCACGCACAGATAAACAGAACACCATCTCATCACGAGATAAGTCTTTCAATCAAGAATGTCCCATCCATAAAAAACCGCATTCACTGAACAAGTGCAGAGGGTTTAGATCTAAAACCCTACAGGAGCGCAAGAAAGTCCTCACAGAGCTTGGGATCTGTTTCAAATGCTGCGCATCACTTGAGCACATGGCCAAGGACTGTAAATCCATTGTCAAGTGTGAGGAGTGTCATAGTGAAAAACACGTTTCAGCCATGCACCCAACCCAGCTAGCTAGAGACACACCGGCTGCAGTCACCACCACTCCCACTCCAAGTCATGGCGGGGAGCCCAAGAATCAGACTGACACCACCACAGCCGTCTCCTGCTCATGCTCAGAGGTATGTGGAGAGGGCCAAACACAGAAATGTTGTGCCCGAATATGCCTCATCAAGGTTTATCCCGAGGGACATCCAGAAAAGGCAATGAAGGTGTATGCCATCATAGACGACCAAAGCAACCGGTCCCTAGCAGGAACCAAATTCTTTGAAGCCTTCGGAATTAATGGACCATCAGAACCCTACACCTTGAACACCTGCTCAGGTCGCATTGAGACTAGCGGCAGAAGAGCCCAGGGATTCATTGCTTCTCCTATCAATGGGAAGACTGAAATACCTCTACCAACGCTCGTTGAATGTGACCAAATACCCAGCCACAGGAATGAAATTCCTACCCCAGAAGCTGCATTTCATCAACCACACCTAAGACACCTCGCTAGTGTTATCCCACCTCTGGACAATAACGCAGAGATTCTACTCCTGCTCGGCAGAGACAATCTAAGGGTACACAAGGTGCGACAACAGTGTAATGGGCCTGACTATGCACCATACGCCCAGAGACTGGACTTGGGATGGGTAGTCATAGGAAATGTGTGCGTTGATCGATCAGAAATTGATTCCTTCAAGACTTATGTGCATGGAGATGGGCGCACAGCCTGCTTAAAGCCATGTCCTCATTCACTATGAAGTGAAAGAGAAGTCTCCAGACACAATACAGCTACCTGACATCGCTTCTTCTCTGCATATCGACAACTTGGGAAGATCAGTCTTTCACACAACCAAGGACGACGATAAAGTAGCCTTGTCACTAGAGGACAGAGAATTCATCGGAATAATGGACTGTGAGTTTTCTAAAGACAAAACCAACCATTGGGTCTCTCCATTACCCTTCCGATCTACCAGGGTAAGACTCCCAAACAACCGAGCTCAAGCTCAGACCAGATTTAACTCTCTTCAGCGTTCCATGAACAGCAAGCCTGAAATGAGACAACATAGCGTCGCCTTTATGGAGAAGGAAGTCCGCAACAACCTAGCAGAACCTGTACCAGCTGAACTGAATCCAGCAGATCACGCAACTAGACCTATGTCTATAAGTTCTTTTGCTAACTCTTCTTGGCTTACGGGTCCAGAGTTCCTGCTGAGACAGTCAGAAGAAGGTGTCCAGGAAGCCTTCAGCATCCTAGATCCAGACAACGATCCAGATGTCCGAGCTGAAGTCAATACCCTGGCCACCAGTGCAGAAAAAACTTCCAACTTCGGTTGCCAACGTTTTGAACGTTTCTCCAGCTGGATGAGGCTCGTCAGGACTGTCGCTAGGTTAGTGCATATCGCCAGATGCTGTCGTACTGACCTTAAAACCAAAGACTGTCATCGCTGGCATGTCTGCCACAAAGCCCTTTCTGCTGAGGACATCTCCCATAGCGAGTCCCTCATAATACGCCACCTCCAACAGAGTGAATTCGCCATAGAATGGAAGTGTTCACACAACAAACAGCAGATTCCATTAAGAAGTCCTCTCGCCAATTTAAACCCAGTCATCGACAGCTTCGGCTTACTGAGAGTTGGTGGTCGTTTAAATCAGGCTCATCTTGGAGTTGCAGAACAAAATCCTCTCATCATTCCCAACAAACACCATGTTACAGTCTTGCTGATCCGACACCACCATGAAAAGACTGAACACCAAGGCAGGCAAATTACAGAAGGTGCTTTACGGTCTGCAGGCCTCTGGATTATTGGAATGAAGAGACGTGTAGCACAAATACTACACGATTGTGTGCACTGTCGTAAAGCGAGAGGAAAACAACTGTACCAGCAAATGGCTGACTTGCCTACAGACAGACTTTCCACAGAGCCACCTTTCACCTACGTGGGCCTAGACGTTTTCGGACCATGGATGGTGTCCACACGCAGAACTCGCGGAGGCCAAGCAAACAGCAAGCGGTGGGCTGTGTTATTCACCTGCATGAGTGTTCGAGCCGTTCACATTGAGGTGTTAGAGTCCATGGATACCTCCAGCCTAATCAACGCCTTGAGAAGGTTCCTTGCCATCAGAGGACCAGTGAAACAGCTGAGGTCTGACCGTGGAAGCAACTTCGTCGGTGCATGTAGAGAACTGAACATCGACACCAAACCTTTCCAAGATCAGCTGGCAGAGAAAGGTTGCACCTGGATCTTCAATCCCCCTCACAGTTCTCACATGGGAGGCTCCTGGGAGAGGATGATCGGGATTTCACGCAACATGTTGAACTCCATGCTAATGGACGTCAATTCCTCAAGACTCACACATGAGACTCTAGTCTCTCTTTTAGCTGAAGTCTCAGCCATTATCAATTCAAGACCCCTTGTGCCGGTGACCATGGATCCAGAAACACCAACCATATTAACTCCTACTATTCTCATTACCCAAAAAACTGACAACGTGGTAATGCCCAGTGGAGAGTTCACCCACGCAAACACTTATCAAAAACACTGGAAACGGGTTCAATACTTGGCTGACTACTTCTGGAACCGATGGAGGAAGGAATACCTCACCATTCTTCAAGGAAGAAAGAAGTGGCGACATCCCAAGCCAAACCTCAAGGAAGGAGACCTAGTCCTCATGAAAGATCAGACCACAGAAAGGACTGACTGGCCTATGGGACTAATTACTAGGATACTGCCTAGTCAGGACGGCAATGTTCGGAAGGTGGAGCTAAAGGTCATCAGGAAAGGTGAGACGAAGACCTTTGCAAGGCCAATCCACGAACTTGTTCTGCTTTTGCCCATAGAGAGCGACCCTACAGGATGAACGCTACCGGACCTGAACTTTGAGCCATCCTTCTTGTTTTGGACTCAATTGAGCTTGTTTTTGCATTTAACATGCCTTTCCTTTGAGGTTGTATTATGGACTCAATAGTGAAATCCCCAAAGTGAATTTCAGACGGGGAGTGTGCTGTTTCTATTTGTCTTAGTTAAAACTGTTATTTAATGTTTTTCATGCCTGTCTCTGCTGCCATCTACTGGTCAGACTTTTCAGCTCCTCTGTTTCTTTTGCCCAGCCCATGGGAGTGTCTGATGACCCTCTTGCATCACTTCCTGGGATGTTCATTCCAGCCAGAGCTTTTGTGAGAGCAAGATCCCTTATAGGAGCTACTAGAAGCAAAGTCTTCTGACCACGTAGTAGCTTCAGAGGCAAGCATCACTGGAAGATTTCAATGCCAGGTACTTGGATTACTGCACTCTGCATGTCCTAACCTTTGGAGAAAATAAACCACCATTGTTTCATCTCAGCATGTGCATGTGTCACTCTGGAGTGCTCAAGGTCCTGTCTGCCCCACCTATAGGAAAAACGAAGGTAAGACTCTCACAACCTCTCACAACTACGCGCCTTCCATCGCCTTTAAGTGGGGACAGAACATTATGGATCGGGCACAATGGCAATGGCTAGGGCAATTAGTATTGTCAGCTGATGAGTAATCACACTGCTACCATTAGATATATAAATATAGCTCACTTAAGCAATAGTGACCTTGCTCATTACTACTGAGCCCTTGAGAAAGTCACATCCGGTGGCGATACGCGTGGGCAACATCCCACTCCCACAGGCTCCCGGGTCTGCTACTACTCATCTTGGCCTTTGGTCCTTGGTAGTATACAGGTTTTGCTGTCTGTCTGATACTTGAGGTGGTCACACCACCTGGTGCTATACTTCTCTTTCAGGCACTTTAACATTTTATCATTTACTCTGGTTTCTGGCAGTATCATTATTAGACATCTGTTTTATTGTAAAAGGTAATTAATCAACCTGTATACCATGGTACCATACTTTTGACTTTTTCATAGGGTGTGAGGGTGGTGTCAGAATCTGTGCTGTTATTATATTAAGCCCTTGTATACTGTTTGATACACAATTATGCTCTCTATCTATATATATCTATATATATTTTTTTTTTGGACTGTGTTTACATTTACACTGTGGGCTCAGTTTATATTCTCCTAGGGATACGGTGTCAGTACCTCATTATGGGTACATTTCTGGGATGTTTTGGATAGTCATTTTTTTTTACTTTGTAACTGGTTTTAATTGTCACTTTTTTTGGTGTTTTTTGGTGTTTTTGCGAGGTGTAATTATAGTATTGTATTTTTTGGTTGATCCCTTTTTGTCCAGTATTTCTCTCTCTTTTTACCCTCATATCCAATAGGGGAAAGGTGCCCTCTTAAACATTTTATCGTCTAATACACACATTTTGTTACATTTTTATGTACCCATTTGTGGTGTTTGTATTTGCATTTTTCACACATTAATTTTAATGGGTGAAAGCCACTGCAAAACCGCAGAAAGAGTTGACATGCTGCGTCTTGGCAAAAATGTAGCAGAGCTCAAAATACGTGTTGAAAAAAACCCACGCTAATTACACTCTGTAAAATTTTTACGCAGCAAAGACACCACATGTAAACAAATCATAAGGCTCATGGAGACTACAAAACTGTATACAGAGGCCAGTACAGAGACACATAAGAGTCCCCAAGGTCCCACACTACAGAACTGTATGGCACTTTATTTTGGCAATATTTGCCTCTAGTAACAGCAAGGAAGTCAGCACGGTGGCTCAGTGGTTAGCACTGCAGTCTTGCAGCGCTGGGGTCCTGGGTTCAAGTCCCACCAAGGACACCATCTGCAAGGAGTTTGTATGTTCTCCCCGTGTTTGCGTGGGTTTCCTCCAGGTACTCTGGTTTCCTCCCACGCTCCAAAGACATACAGATAAGGACTCTAGATTGTGAGCCCCAATGGGGACAGTGTTGCCAATGTATGTAAAGCGCTGTGGAATTAATAGCGCTATATAAATGAATAAAATTATTATTATTTATTATTTCTGTCATACTCTATATAAACAGTATGACCCTATACGTACTTTGCTATGCGTTCCACATTACAGTTCCCTGCAACTTGTCTGCAAGCTGTATTATGGCCATATGCATAAAGTCTGAAATGGTCAGATTCCTTTGAAAGTGATGGAGCTATGAAACACACCCAAAGGTAAATAGTTACGAGATGGAAAATCTGTAGATCCGCATCACTTTTCCAACATTACTCGCTGAACATTCAGATCTGTTCAATGGGCAGGAGATGAGAAAGCAGAGAAAGCTGCTACAAGACTCCTCTGCCAGCAGCTTATCGTCCCTGAAAACAAAAGAACCAGGGGTTGAAGTTTCAACTATCCAATATTTCACCCTCCCAAAATCATCTTTTAGGACAGAGTTGGAATGCTGCCGCTCTAATCAGACGGCCAACTGGCCCTATTGAATTGGTAGTTTCAGCCAACTGTGGGTCTTTAGGAAGGGTCATCTATATTTCGCTTGGTGGTACCCCCACCAATAACCCAACTGAAGGGGATGGAGCAGTGAAACAAAAGTAGTAGAGGGACTTTCTCTGAATATTTGCCTTATTAAAGGGGTTCTCCACTACTTTTACATTGATGGCCTAATCTTAGGATTGGTCATCAATCTCTGCTTGGCCGGGGTCCGACACCTGATCAGCTGTTGTCAGTCCCGGCGGGGGCATTACAATGTTCTGGAATGGCCATCCCAGTCCCCAGACCTGAATATCATTGAAAATCTGTGGGATGATTTGAAGCGTGCTGTCCATGCTCGACCATCAAACTTAACTGGAATTGTTTTGTAAACAGGAATGGTCAAATATACCTTCATCCAGGATCCAGGAACTCATTAAAAGCTACAGGAAGGGACTAGAGGCTGTTATTTTTGCAAAAGGAGGATCTACAAAATATTAATGTCGCTTTTATGTTGAGATGCCCATACTTTTGCACCGGTCAAATTTTGTTTAAATGCGGATTGCACATTTTCTGTTAGTACAATAAACCTCATTTCAATCCAGAAATATTACTCAGTCCATCAGTTATTAGATATATGAAACTGAAATAGCTGTTGCAAAAACCCAAATTGTTATAAAGAAAAAAGGTTAACATTAATAGGGGTGCCCAAACTTTTTCATATGACTGTACAAGACAAATGAAAAGCAGATGTCCAATTTTGCAGTGAGAAAGTCTACAAAAGTCAAAGAATGCGTAAAGCCGCTGCGAGAAAGCGAACCGCAGAAAATTAAAAAAAGACCCATCCGAGATTTTCTCAGCATGAGGCATTACTGCAGTAGTTCCATTACTCACCAGGTCTGAATGCAAAGTCTGATTTACCACAAGACCTCCAGCTGAAAGATGCCAGCCCCTACAATAAAATATGAGACGTTTCGTTGTGTACAGCTTGGCACACCCCACTAGACCCAGTCTGCAGAGAAGAACTGAAATTAGCCTTTGTTTTACCACACTCGCTCCCAGCTGAAGCTGAGTGACAATATTAATGCCGTGCCGTCAATCACTTCAGTCTGTCGATTAAGCATCAGATTCCCGCTTATTGAGCTGTGTGCTTGTTGTGCTTTGACGTGACAAATTCCATGCCACCTCAGACAAGGAGATGTATTTAACACTTAGGATAATGGAGGAATGCCATGTCAAGGTAGGGTATCAAGTGCTGCCATTTCATATCCTGCCAGCTGGACAAGATAACTGGTAACACTGGACTACTTGATCCTGTTATGGTAGACTACTTGGAAATGTCATAACTTTCTAAAAGCAATGCACTTTGTATTCCATAAAGGCTGCTGAAAACTAAAGGCCCCATAAACATTAGATAGGTGTTGGCCAAACGATCGTTGGCTTTCAGTTACCTCACCCAACTCCCCCCACACAGGAACATTCAACTCCACCGCACTCCTGAGTTCTCTATGAGGGAGATACTATCAGATTTCTCCGGCAGTGACTTATCTCACAGAGAACAAAAGGTTCGACCCTTGAAAATCCAAAAGGCCAAATCCTTCTCTCCTCGACATCATCTGTATGGGAAAAATTGCAAGGCCGTCATACACATTAGACTTTTCACTGATCCTGTTAACATAGGTGGGAAGAGGTCAAACCCTGGTATGGACCTTCTCTGCTACTCCAGATTTTTGGAGCAACACCCAATTTGCACAGCTGAAGGATCAGAACAGCATAAATAGACATCCCTAAGTCTTCAGTATGATGGCTGGTTGGGCTAGAAGACTGAAGAAGGTTTTGTTGGAATTTCATTCCTTAATGGACTGGCACGTCGAGGACCTATGCTATGCTGTATGATAAACTGAACTTTTGCTTTGCATACCTTTCTGAAGACACACTGTCTTTTTTCTACCGGTTAACAGTATGAACAAAACACTGAGTTTTGGACTGAAAACCTGCGTGTTCCTCTTTACTGTGTCCTTGCCATTTCCTACCACCACTGATTCCCTACATTTGGTGGCTTAAAGCAGGCAAACACAGTGAGGCCAATGTATTTTTTTTTTGAGGGCTTCTGGCTGAATGCCAATATATGTCCTGGGTAAAAGGACTGTCGTAAACCCAGACGAAGAAATCTGCGGAGATGGAAGCTGCGTTGAAAGAGCTTTTGGAGGTCGCCAGGCAGCCACATATATTTAACCAGCAACAGTAGGAGACCAACCAGCTGCTAGGGCAGCACATGATGGTGCTACAGATGGTAGGAACTCCTCAAGTGGTTCACTATGCCTGGAAAGCAGTCTGTTTGGACATTTCCAAAATGGAACTATTGGATGATGTTGAGACCTACCTGTTCATGTTTGAGAGAGTGGCAGAGAGGGAAAGTTCACCCCAGGATCAATGGGCAGAGGTCATTGCTCCGTTTCTAATGTCAGGATGGGGTCCTATTTACTTACCAGAAGAGCAAGCGGCAGACTACGCAATTGTCAAGGGTGAGGTTCTTGAATGGGTTCAACAAGTGCATGAGTGGAAATTTAACCCTTCCAAGCCGGTGAGGTCCCTGTATTATCACTAAAGGCTGCTCTACACGCTGCGACATCGCTCAAGCGATCTCGTTGGGGTCACGGAATTTGTGACGCACATCCGGTCGCTTTAGCGATGCCGTTGCATGTAACACTTTTGAGCAATTTTGCATCGTTGCAAAAAATTGCAAAATCGCTCATCGGGGACATGGGGGTCCATTCTCAAATATTGTTGCTGCAGCAGTAACGAAGTTGTTCCTCGTTCCTACGGCAGCACACATCGGTACGTGTGACACCGCAGGAACGAGGGACCTCTCCTTACCTGCCTCCCGCCCGCAATGCGGAAGGAAGGAGGTGGGCGGGATGTTCGTCCTGCTCATCTTCGCCCCTCTGCTTCTATTGAGAGGTGGTTCAGTGACGCAGCTGTGACGTCGCTGTGACGCTGAACGAACCGCCCCCTTAGAAAGGAGGCGTTTCGCCGGTCACAGCGACGTCGCAGGGCAGGTAAGTAGTGTGACGGGTCTGGGCTATGTTGTGCGCCACGGGCAGCGATTTGCCCATGTCACACAACCGATGGGGGCGGGTACCCACGCTAGCGATATCGGTCACGATATCACAGCGTGTAAAGCGGCCTTTAGTGTGCCTAATACAGAAGTGGCTACAGCCCAAGGTACTGTGTCCACCCCTGCTATGGTGGACTGCATAGTGGCTGATAAATGCTGAAGCGCCTTACCTCATTCCTTCCAGCGCTTAGGTATCCATGGCTACAGCCACTCATTTAGTGACAGTTTATTGCTTGTGGATGTAACCATGGATACCTAAGCTGCAATACCCTGTACATGAGGTAATAGACATGGCTATATAAGGAGAACTATACTACATTTCTAATTGGAGGCATTTGCAAATATTATTATGTCTATTACTTAGTGGGATAAGATCTTGAAGATGGGAATATCCCTTTAAGCATTTAATCCACTCCCTTCCACTGTTTCACAAATTTAGTTGTAGCTCCTCTTTTTATATAGACCTGTTTTTCCATTAGAATATTGCTGTTAAGACATCCTACCTCTTCTATTAAAGGAGCATTATTTGCCAACCAATGCCTAGCTATAGTCTTTCTAATTTGATATAAAATTTTGGCTATTGCCAATTACACAGGAGACAAAGCTTTAATCTCCCCCATACCCTAGCACACACATCTTGGGAACTAGTGAAGTACGGATATTAAAAACCTCTCAGATCAGCTCGCGAACATCTTCCCATAGTCCAGCTAGATGAGTATAGGACCAAAACAGCCCTTTCCTCCTTACACCGTGCACCCCGATCATCTACCCTAATGCCCATTCTATATAGTATTCTTGGCGTTCTATAGGTTCTGTGTATAAGAAATATTTGAGATCTTCTTTGGGTCGTATTTATAGATACTTTCCCTAGTGACTCCAGGATATCCTCCCACTCCTCTGGAGTGGTTAATTCCACACCCCTCTCCCGTTTTGATTTAAATTGTAGCCATAGGGTCTCCCAAGATATTTAATAGCAACGAATTGTACATCAGAGAGATAAGGTTTCTAGTGCTCTTTGCAATCATTATTAGTCTAGTATCCCATTAAGTGAATTGGTCAAATCTGAGATAGATTCCTGAGCCTTCACAGCATGCTGCAATTATAAATTTCAAGAAAATTCAGTGTTACCCAAATTTGCTTTAAATGTTCAAATGAGCAAAAGTGTCCTTCCATGTATAGTTGATGTAAATATTTCAGTTCATTGATTTTCCATGTTCAAAAACCCTCAAAACTTTGCAATTCCCTAAAATAAGGGTTATTCCAAATAGGGGTATATTTTGAGTATTCTCCCATTCCCAACGACTTTTTGGAGGACCACCAGATTTTATGAATAAAGTTAACTTTGGGAGACTCCTAGAGCCACCCTTGAGCCTATTCGTCTTGGGCTATCTACCAGATTTTCACCTTCCCCCAAAAATGTTAGTACTAAAACCTCCACCCCCTTCTGTTCCATCCATCGCCTATCCTCTAAAATATTGAAACTAAGAGGCTAGGCTGTAACCCCAGGTGTGTGGTTAAGCTAATTAATCCCCCCCAACTTTTTAGGAAGCTGTAGCTTTTCCAGCTTTATCCTAGGTATTCCTCACTTCCAGACCAAGTCTGTAAATATACTGTGAATCTTCCTAAACCCATATTTAGGAATCCAAACAGGTGAATTATGTAATAGATATAAAATGCTAGGCATAAGGCACATTTTAACCAAATTTGTCCTCTCAACGCAGATATTAGCAATTTTCCCTAAGACTATGTGTCCACGGGAGAATGTAGCTGCGGATTTTTCTGCATCAAAATCCGCAGCTTTCCCGCAAAATCCGCGCATTTTCCGCAGCGTGGACACATAGCCTTTAGAGCACACTTTATGTCTGGATCTAGTTATTGGTGGACAAATATAGTCTGTCTTCTCTTTTGTAAAATAAATTCTCAGATTTTTGAACTGTGAGACTATTGGAATATTTAAGAATCTGTCTGTCTCAGGGGTATCTATGTTCTCCAATGGCAACAAAGCAGATTTCAACCAATTTACCAATTTATGGTCAAACTAGAGAAAGTCCCAAAGGTCTTTTGATAATTTCCAACATGACTGGGACTGAATCTCTCATCTTGCTAACAAATAATAAGTTGTCAACATCCAAAACAACCGATTCTTTCCAAGACTGACTCTCATGTGAATGTTTCATTGGACTACTGAAGTATTCCCCCTCAGAATTGTTGCAGTGGAGTATAGGTCTATACAAAATATACAATAATATGACAGTGTTACAGTGTGGCTAGGACTCTTAAGGTGGCTTTACACGCTACAATATCGTTAATGTTTTATCGTCGGGGTCACGTTGTTAGTGACGCACATCCGGCGTCATTAACGATATCGCAGCGTAGCGACCTCAAAAATGGTGAAAATCGTTCACCATGGAGAGGTCGTCCCAAACTCAAAAATCGGTAAGAGTTGTTTATCCATGTTGTTCATTGCTCATGCGGCAGCACACATCGCTATGTGTGACACCGCAGGAGCAAAGAACGTCTCCTTACCTGCCACCGGCCGCAATGCGGAAGGAAGGAGGTGGGCGGGATGTTACTTCCCGCTCATCTCCGCCCCTCCGCTTTGATTGGCCGGCCGCTTAGTGACGTTGCGGTGACGACGAACGTCCCTCCCCCTTGAGGGAGGGATTGTTCGGCAGTCACAGGAACGACGCCGACCAGGTAAGTGCGTGTGACGCTGCCGTAGCGATAATGTTCGCAGCGGCAGCGATCACACGATAACACATGGGCGACGGCGGCGGGTACTTACACGCTCGATATCGCTAGAAATTGCTAGCAATATCATAGCGTGTAAAGTCACCTTTAGTGCGTGAGTGTGTGTGTGTGTGGGGGGGGTTATCATGGGACTTTTTGAGTCACTATTTGGGCTTTATCAGGTCACCATATAACATGGACATGTGCTTTCAGCTGATTTATTGGATAGCACTTAGTCCAATCTTATACTATGGGGCAGTGCTGATCAGCGCTTTTTTTTTCTCATGCTGTAAATGGCATGCTGCAAATAGCAGCGCAATTCGGAGGATGGTGTTCACCAATTCAAATCTATGGCTACGTGGCAATGACATCCGAGTGCAGTCTAATTTTGAGCAGAACTTGTCCTCGTTGGTCTAGTGGTAGGCTTCTTGCTTGGGATGTGAGAGGTCTTGGGTTTCAATGGATGGTTTGTTCCAATCCTCAATGATGGCTACCTGTTTGCATTGGAGGAAGAGCCCAGGCGGCGTGTTTTGTGGTACTGAGAGTTTAGGTGGAAGGGAATGCACCCCCCCTAAAAAAAAAAAAAAAAGAAGGGGGATGGGGTTTTCTTGTGCATGTTTAGGGGATAGAAGTGTTACAGGTGGGTGGGTTTTTGGGTTTTCTTTTTAAAGGAGGAATATTTTTCTAGTAATGCCCTTGTTATAAGTTGTCATGAAGAATGTCGTGTTTTTAATTTGAGGTGTTTTCCCGGTATGAACAATGTTTGTGTTATGTTTTGTATTTTTATATAAAATACAAAAAGTTCCAATTTCTGCAGAATCACAAAATGGAGAAGATGGAGAAATTTAGTTCTCCATCTTCTCCTCACCGGTGCTATGATTTTCTGTTGTGAAAGAATCCGATCACACTATTCTGACACTGATCAAACTAAGATCAGAGTTTGATTTAAGTGTCATTAACATAATCGATCCGATTCTCTCACAAAGAGTATATACGCTCATGTGTCCCCGGCCTAACTTGTAGCTGCGTTACCATTATTTGCACCAAATTTATCAAACTGTCGCATGAAGTTAGTTAAGTTTGGTGCCTCTTAAGATATTACAGTTCTGTATAAGAATGTTACTCAAATTTGTATGCCACCCCTTACTGGAGAGAGTTTGCAACCTATGTCATTTTTTTTTTTTTTTTTTTAAAAAAGTCACCTACTTTTCAAAAAGTGGAAAAGGAGGCATAAAATAAAATAAAAAAAAAACGCATTGTGTTATGCAAAAATGTGCACCAAAATAGTCAACTTCTCAATATCAGAAAACGTGTCTCCTTATGTTATTCTTTATAGCTAAGAAAACAAATGATGTAGAATTCTAATCAAGTGTTATACACAGAAAAAGATCTGCTCTGCTAGGTAAGAGAAATGTACTTGATATTTTGCTTTCAGCCATATGAAATCCTTTCCTGCCACCTTCTTTATGGAGAGCCAAAACACATAAAAAAATGAAAAGTGGAAATTTTTGTGACCACTGGACGGACGCTTGTGGTTGCTTTCTACCACTTCTCGACTGTCTGCTGTATAATTTAAGTTTATTTTGCCAGGTTTAATAATAAAAAAAAAAAAAGTCCTCTGCTAGGGCTATCCATTGCTTTAGTAGAAGTAGAAACTAAAAATACATTTCAATACAAAAAACATTCCTCTTAAGTTTTATCTGGCACACTTCTGTCAGCTATGAGGCCACTGCGGGCAGAGAAAGTGTGATGGAAAATAACAATTCCAGCCATGCTCTGTTATGCAGAGTCTGTAGGTTTACAAGTTTATTGTTTCTACATAAGGACAATTTCAGAAAGAAAAAAAATATTGATGTTTTACAAAAGTAAGGAAATAAGACTGAAAATGTCATGGGGTATGTAATGACAGGACAGGTTTCCCTAGGTTGTCCATCAGACTTGCGTCCCTGCGCTATTTCTTATCCCGGAGGTAGGTTTAATGGTAACCAGGTCCGAGCCCCCAGCGTCACCCTAACTCCTGTCCGAGCCCTGAATTTACTCCCTCTCTCCCACATCCTCAGGGCAGGCAGGAAAACACAAAGACAAAACCCCCACAAAATAACATGGACAAGGGAGAACGTAAACTCATACACACTGCATTCAAAACGCACAGGAGAGACAATATGTGTACTGGGGAACAACGAAAAAGGGGGAAGTAATGCACAACAGGGGAACGCTCACACCACTCAGAAGCACAACACGAATCACCATAAACAGGAAAATCACCAAGACCGGGATCGCTGGAGCAAAAGCTGACGTTATCATCAGCACATATGTGAAGGACGTCGTGCTTTAAATAGGGAGGAGACAGCTGGATGAACTAATTAGCAACCTGAGCTCTTAGGTCCTGCTCACCAGTCTGCAGGAATTAACTCCTGCAGAGCTGAAGACCAGTGAACCTAAACCAGCCAATGCCCAACTCTGGCTGAACAATCCAGAAGCTTCAGGTTACTAGTCAGATTGTGTGCTGTGAACAGAGTTTGATGACACCATGCCAGCAGGTGTGGGCAAAGCCAAACGTCACATAACAGAAACATTATCCAGTCTCCATGGTTTAAAATAAAATAATGCATCAATATGTAGATCTAGCATATATCAATGGAAGAAATTCTTGAGCCAGCACACCGAGCTCATCTAAACTGAACTGAATTTACAAATTATGACGTCCTCTCTTACCCATGCCCATCTCATCTCTCACTGGTGCCCTTGGTCTCCATCTTTACTAGGGTTGTACCTGTTGTCCTTTTTTACCACTTCATTTTTCTCCTTTCGTTCTTCCCTATTTTGCTATCTCATGATCTTGATTCTCTAATCTGTTTAGCCTACAGTTTGCCATGCAACAAATCATCAGATCCCCTTACTGGACTGCCTTGGGCACTTGTAGTTTTTAGTGATGTATGGGAGGATTATCTAAGATTATGTCAGCAGATTTGTTCTCCACCACTGATTTTGTATGGCTTCCTAAATTACATTTCAGTTTATCCAGCATGGTCATCAAAGAAAATACAGCTTCATTTATCTAGCACAGAAAAAAAGTGATGATTTGCCGCCGCAGCACTTGACCTTTGTGAGTTACTGAACTGAATTTACATGATAATAAGTACTTATTGCCATCAAAGCTCAATGTAGTGGATTGTTACACAGTCCCTACCCAATATTGCTGGATTACCCTCATGTGAAACTATCATAAAGGAGGACTCCGAAGAAATATCATAAATATATTCTGATAGGTCTCCCACATGTGTCCTCAATAGATAAACAATTGATGAACGGAATTGTTAGGAATAACTAATTGTCGTATGAACAAAATTATTATTATTATTGAGAATACAAATGTTTTTTTCTATGGTTGATTATTGGCTCCATGTTAGAGAATCAATGACTGGTATGTTCAATCTGGCAATAGTTATACATTATTAAACAAGTAACATTGAAAAGAATCTCATTTTCAATGGCTCTATTATTGAGTGGTATCCTATATACAGCACCTATTCATATATATATATATATATATATATATATATATATCTCATCTATTAGAGTAGCTACAAAGAGCATCTGTCATGTCCCCACTGGAGTCCGCTCCTGCGACTTCTGCTCTGATCGCCAGGAGATGCCGTGTTCTTGCCGTGGATAGTGCTGGGGATGGGAGAGGAGTCGGTGCCAGTGACAGTAGCGCTGGTGGGCGAAGGCTTCAATCATCCACTTAGCTGGGTTTCCCTGGGACCTGCAGTACTACTGGCTGACTGTAGGTGGCATGTGTCTTCCAGCTGAAGTTTCCATCATTCAGCTATAGCCAATGGGAAGACACCACACCCTTCTTATTCTCCCTCTTGTCTGCTGACCACTGCCAGAGATAGTTTTCTATTCCTGGTTTCTGTCCCGCCCTGTTCTGTTTAGTGATTCTGGTATTCTGACTTCTGCTTGTTTCCTGACTACCCTCCTGCCTGCCGTTTATGTACCTCGCTGCAATCTCCGGTTTTAATCTCTGCCTGATTTCCTGACTACGCTCCTACCTCCCGAATTGATCCCTTTTTGTGCCTCCTGGTTTGGACCCTGCCTGACGACCACTCTTTCCTGGATTTTGGCCTTCCATAGGCAGCGATCTCCTGGACCTTGTGTAATTCCAAATCCCTGTATAGGGGTTAAAGGGTTTCAGGGTTCTTGAGGTCCTGCCGACTGGGTGGCTAGCCCTAGCCTGTCCGTGACAGTCATCTTAGTCTGTGGTCAAGGGCAGACGTTACAGCATCCCTCACTTGGGAGCACGCAGCCTTCCCTATACAGACAGCCAATTGATTTCAGTAGAAACTATGAAATGCTTCATCTCCAGAAACTGAACAATCGATCAAAAATGAAAAAGAAGTCAAATTAAAAAATTAAAGGATTTAGTTACAATTTAGCATCTCACATCTAGTGACTAAGTGTAAAAATTGTCGTTAACTTTTGGGAATTTTATACAGTCTGTAGTCACCATTAGACTGGAAGAGAGCACACTATCAGGAAAGCAGGGTTTCTACAGGGCAGTGATTGTAAATTGGTAATAAGCACCTGCAAAACCTAAAGGGAGTCTAGAAAAATAGGTTAAAGACCATCAGTTGCACTCGCCAAGAATCCATTCTTTATTCCATCATCTTAGAGGAATTGTGTCAACAATTCTGACACCCAAAAACTGCTGACATGGCCCGATAAGCGAGAGGTAAAGCCAAGATCCCAAAGGGGACAAGGAGTAATGACAATGTGCATAAAGCGCCATGGAATAGGTCAGCGTTACATAGGCAAACAGGATAAATAATGTTATAGGCATGCTACCTGCAAGGGGAACAGGTTTATTCTACCAGGAACCCCATGGAAAGTGTGTTCATCTGAAATGTACTGGACATCCGCAGTGACAGCCTTAATACGTTTTTCCCCACCCCACGAGCCCGCAGCATCGCCGCCCCTGCCGCCCCAGTAAGCCATATGCGGTTTGTAAGACACACTCCCGTTTTTCCCCCCGTTTTGGGGGGGAAAAAAAGGGCGTCTTAAAAACTGGAAAATATGATTTTTTTTTATTAAAAATTTGTCTGCGAGCCAGATGCAGCCATCAAAAGAGCCACATCTGGTTTGCGAGCCATAGGTTCCCGACTCCTGTCTTAGAATAATAATTTCCACAATTGTCTGTGATTAAAAAAGATGTTCCTGTCCTCAGATAATCTTATATATGAGTCCCTGCTGTGTACTGTGTATTGGCCATGTCTGACTGTACAGGGACATGGTCTGATCATATCACATCTCCTGGGCCAGGGAGAAAGTAACAAAGTATACAGACATCGCAGCACAGGATTGCAAATAATTCTTTCTATAAAAGGTAAAACATTTTTTAAAACCAGGCAGGGAAATGTTTTACCTCACAAAAAGAACCCACTACGATCCCCTTCTTTAATGTCCTCATACTCTTTTGCGTCCTTCCCTGCCCAAGACCTGTGGTATGATCAGACCATGTCCCTGTACGGTCAGACACGGCCATTACACAGTACATAGCAGGGGCATATATATAGGATTATCTCAGCACAGGAACATTTTTTTTTTTTTAAACACATCCAATTGTGGAAATTATCATTATTCCAAGATCTACTGATTAAAAGGAAATTTAAAATTAATTTTGCTTGTGGGAAAAAACCCTTTAAGCAGGGGTCGCGGGCGGAGGAGGTGACACTGCGCTCTCCCACTGCTCGGGTCCGGCCGCTGCTGCAGCTGCCGCTGCTGCTCGGTGGTGGCTCGAGCGGTGGGCCGGATCCCGAGGACTCGAGCGGCGCTCCTCGCCCGTGAGTGAAAAGGGGAGATTGATTGGATGGTGGGGGATTTGGTGATTGTCCGTGACGCCACCCACGGTTGTGGTGATATTGGTGACACCACCGCTGCTCTGGACGGGGATCCCGGGAGCGGTGACAGGGAGCAGCTTTGTTGTTAGTTCTCCCCTCTGTGGGTAGGGGGTTGGTTGTCCCGGGGCCCGGAGATGGGGTAGGGATGGATGTCAGGCGGGTTACAGGGCCTGGAGAGGTGCAGGGTCGTGGGGGCAGCGCTGTGCCGCATGGCACGGTGGTACTCACTCAGCCAATGATGAGGACACAGTTCTCGGTAAAACACACGGCTGGATGGACGGGTCCCACAGACGGCTGCGATGTTGTTTTCTCCCGGCAGGTTGATGGTGACTGCCTTTCCCTGCACCTAGGTACGGTAGATGGTTCCAATGGGTTCCTAACGGTAACCCGCTCCCCAGCTTGGATATGAGCCGGAGGAGCCCCTTTTTGCCCGCAGGCTCTGGCCCAGAGGAACGGTTGCCTTGGCGGTGGCGGTGTCTCCCTCACTTGGTTGGACTGTTGCCTTCTGTCGGGACTTGGCTGTTGGGAAACCCAGGAGGTTCCCTTCACTAACGAATTTGGCAAATTCACGGCGACTCCTAACCTTGCCGGGGTCCGTAAGCCCCTGCCAGATGGTGCTGGCCTCTCTTTGCGTACCGGTACCGCCGGGCCACCGCCCGTCCACGGTTCTTACGGTAGACTCCAATCAGCCACTCCTGCAGACGGTCACCACCGTCTGCCAACCTTGCTGCTCTGTCCGGGCCACACACCCGGACCAACTTCAGGCTACTTAGCTGTCACTTTTCTCCTCTCTCACTACTTTTCCTCCTTCCACTTTCACTACCAACACTGGTCTGCCTGGTTTTCCCGCCTCCAGGACTGTGACCTCCTCGGTAGGCGGGGCCAACCGCCTGGCCCACCCCCTGGTGTGAACATCAGCCCCTAGAGGAAGGCAACAAGGGTTTTGTGTCTGACTTTGGTGTGCCTGCTGGGAGTGTGGGGTGTGTTGGTGTTGTTCTCTGTGGCCCCTGGCTTGTCCAGGGCACCACACAGGTCCCTGAAGGGAGGTTTTTTTCTGGTCATGTAAATTGCATGACAATCCACCTAGGTATGCTTCACCCTTAACTTACCTAATACTGACAGCAGTTTTCAAAAGCCAAAATTGTCTACAGAGTTCCCTTAAATCAGTTTACTCAGCATTTTCACTGTTCCGTTAAGAAAATAACTACAGCTATCCAATAATAGCTAACAAATGGTTTCATAATGGCACATAAGCAATAATCCAGTGCAAGATGGATTAAGTGCAAAACATCCTCTTCTATCTCAAAAATCTTACTGTTTTAATTGCATTTTAATTACAGACAAACAGAGATGGTGTTATTTATTAATGTTCCTCGGCTACATAATGTTTACAGGGGAAAACATTCTTAGTGAATCTCGGCCGGTTAGATCTGTTCTTTGGCTTGGTGCTTTTCCACGGGGCTATTTTTATTCTGATGGATTCGTCCTTACTAAGACTATTTTCGTTTTGTTGTGGCTTTTGCTTTATAATCGGTTAATTGGCCTCTTATTATATTTGCTACAGAGTTCTTTTGGCTCGCCATCAATCGGCACAGAACAGAGGAAAATCAACTTATAATAACATCCAAAATCTAATAGGTTATTACAAATCTCCCAATAGAAAATGGAATTTAGTGGTCAGACATTTGCTGCAATGTGAGCTCCAAAAATTGTTGTCTTCTGCTTGACCTATGGAGTCCGATTTTATTTGGATCCCATTAATGCCATAAAGCGTGAGACAATACCTCTTAATTTTTTTTTCCATGTCTTTGGCTATATTTTGTGACCTGTTTTATAAATGTTGGGAGGTTTAGGCAACAATTACCAAGAAGTTAAAGGGGTTGTACAGTCTTAAACTACAAGTCTGCAGTCTCTCTAAGGCGGGCTTTACACTCTGCGACATCGCTTCCGAAATATCATCGGGGTCACATCATTAGTGACGCACATCCGGAGCCAGTAACGACATCACAATGTGTAAATCCTAGATGCGCCGATAAACGATCGCAAAAGCGTCGAAAATCGGTGATCTGTGTAGCGTCGGTCATTTTCATAATGTCGGGTCAACCACAGGTACGATGTTATTTGTCGCTCCTGCGGCAGCACACATCGCTGTGTGTAAACCCGCAGGAGCGACAAACATCTCCTTAACTGCGTTCACGGCAATGCGGAAGGAAGGTGGTGAGCGGGATGTTATGTCCCGCTCATCTCCGCCCCTCCGCTTCTATTGGCCGGCCAATTAGTGACGTCGCGGTGATGTCGCTGTGATGCCGAACGCACCTCCCCCTTGAAGGAGGGATACTTCGGCAGTCACAGCGACGTCACCGAGCAGGCATGTGAGTGTGAAGCTGCCGTAGCAATAATGTTTGCTATGGCAGCAATCACCACATATCGCATGTGCGATGGGGGTGGGTACTATCGCGCTCGGCATCGCTAGCCGATGCTAGAGATATCGCAATGTGTAAAGTACCCCTAAGGCCTAAGCCACACGACATGAAAATCGGTGCTAGTGGTGTGCGATAAAAAAATAACATTCCACTCAGACCAATATTAGCCTCTGTGTCAGCACCCATGAGTGATTATTTTCTCAGCCCTAATCGGACCGAGAAAACAATCGCAGCATGCTGTGACTGTAATGCGAGACTCTCTCACCCATTCTAGTGTATGGGGCGAGAAAAAAAAAAAAATCGCACTGCACTCGCGGTACACCGGTGTACCGCAAGTGTAGGGCAAGAATGGCAATAGCCGGCTACGGAGGAGAGAGGGAGAGAAATCCCTCCCTCCCCTCCTCAGTGCCGGCCCTCCCCCCACAGCTAAGGTCCGCTCGCACGATCGGACCTCAGTCGCAGGGACACTCGCATGACACTCGGCTCCTGCTGTACTGCCAACGTGAGCCGAGTGCCATGTGAGGGCATCGCAGTAATCCCCGTGTGGCCCCGGCCTTAGTGTAAAGGCCCCGCCACACACAGAGATAAATCTTTGGCAGATCTGTGGTTTCAGTGAAATCATGGACATATTGTTCCATTTGTACACAGACACAAACCTGGCACTGATTGTCCACAATTTCACTGCAACCACAGATCTGCCGCAGATTTATCTCTGTGTGTGACGGGGCCTTTACTCTATGTGACTGCAGACTTCTGAATCCTCACATTGCATGCTGTGAGAATTCTCCGATGCAGGTTGCAGCAAGCGCAAGACCGCAAGTATGTGATTTGCATACATGCGGTCACATGCCAACTAATCTGGCCTTGCTCAGTGAAAGTGTATTGAGAGAGGCCGATACAGTGTAGTTGAAATATGGTTGGAAGTATGAAATCTCATATTTGCACTCCTAACACTGGCACCGAGAGTCACCAGGGTACAGTTTGCAGATTCACAAGTCTGCAGTCATATAGAGTGACCGGACAACTCCTTTAAGAGGATAGTCTGAAACTAAAATTTATTTTAATCCTATCTATTTCATGTTGTGAGTGAGATGTTACTGAGCATACATTGGAATTTTGGAATTGACAACAGACGCATGCTCAGTAGAGCAGGGTGTAGCCCAGCCCCTGAAACGGATGTCACTGATGACGCTTGACTGCAGCCTCTGCCCACTGATGACGTTTCACTTGAGTATCCCAGCACGCACTGGGATTCTCACACAAAGCTGCAACGCAAATGAAGTAGTTAAAAAAAACCAGTTTGCATAACGAGGGGACAAGAGATGAGCTGATCCATGGAAGTTCATTCGGCTGGTTCAGCTAGATTTTAGATAAAGTTCGGTTTGAGACCTGGACTTGACCTGAACCCCAATGGGAGTCACCAATTGGGCAGTTTGGGTCTCTACCCACATGCAGGTAACCATTAGCAGATCACTTCCGGGGGAGGGTGGGATTGTTTTTTCCACTTTTTCTTGTTGCAAATATGACGGCCCTGGACTATCAGGTCGTTACAGGGTACTGCACAAACTGCCCTTCTGTGCGGTATTCCACCTCCCTCCTGGTTCTGGGTCCCTATCTTAATGGTGTTGCCTCCAACAGCAAATCAAATCCTAGATACACCCTGCACCACACCCACCAGGCACACCAGTGGACGGCTTGAGTGGAATAGAGTCGCCCACCTGGGGGCTCAGGAAAGGGAGGTAAGGAGTGTAGTCAGTAGGAGTGGTGGAGTTGTAGAGGAGAGTGAGAGAGGAAGTCAGGAGCGGTGGCTCCTGGAGAAGTTATCTAGTTGCAGACGGTGGTCTGGGCCTAGAGGAGTTGGACCCCCGGTCACAGGGGATTGTGTCAAGGTGTCTGGACCCGTCGAGGAGGACAGCCGGCAGCATAGTACTGTCACCGGTCCGGGCTCGAAGGCACGACGGGGTACATGGACCCTAGGTTGGGGAGTAGCTTCAGGCAACCCGACAATTCATCTGAGGAGAACGGAGCCTTTATGATCTGTTCTCACCTGCTCCAGAATCGGGGCACTAGCGCAACGAGGGGGATAGGACTTTCCAACCCAAAACGGTCCAGAAAATCCCGAGCGTGAGCCCTGAGAGCAAGCTCCCATACTTAGCCACAGTGGGGAGCGGGGCCCGGCAAGTTCCATACTACTGGGCCACCAAGTTGAAGTTAAACTTAGTGCCAGGAGGCAGGTCATGGATCACCAGGCAACACCATAGGGGATGGGACCCGGACGAGCTCCCCTCAGCGGCAGCGGTACTCAGAGAATTGGTTTACCCGGTTGTCAGCATCTGCTTATGAACTGAGTGAGTACGAGAGTAACCCCTGCATCCCACGGCACCCCCACACCGAGTCCCGGGGCATTCCCCCTACCCGTGGAGGGCTAGGACACCTTGCTGCCCCACGTCCTCACCCCGAGTACTCCCAATGGCAGCGGCGGTACTCCCAAATTACCGTACACCACGGGTGGTGTCACGAACTATACATCAACTCTCTTGCAAATACCCCCTTTCATTTAAGTGGCCGCACGACCCCGAGCCACAGCGAACCCGGACCCGAGCAGCTTGGCTGCTCCCACAGGGGCGGCACACAAACACCACATTTGATCATGCTGTTGTTACCTCCAGTGTGTGCCGATCAAACACTGCAAGTGGCTCGCACTGGGCTGAGCACCGAGAGTACCCGAGCACAGCGCTGCTCATATGAGTGGTCTGCATGCATAAAGAACCTGAACTCTGAACGCGAACTCTCGTCTTTTTGTAAAGTCTGTGTTTGGTACGAATATCGAACCTTGGATTCGCACATCTCTAGATGGGACTTTTTAATTAAAATATATTAGAACAAAAAGAATAAAGAACAGTAAATCGAAATTAGGATTAAAATACATTTCAGTTTCGGTCCACCCCCCTTCAATTTCAGCAGAACAAATTTGTAATGAATTTATAGCATGCAGATTTGGTTTGAATTTTGATGTTGATTTGTCGTGGTGCATTCTACTTGATACACAGCAATGGGTGAAACCCATAGTGAAAATCTGCGGCATAATTGGACATGGGGCAGACTGAAAATCTAGACCGCACCAAATCCCGTGTAGAATCTATGTAGATTTTATCTGCAATGTGTGGATGAGATGGATGAGATTTGATAATATCTCATCCATAGTGCTGCTATTATAGGATGGTGTGGGTTTATGGAGTCTTGCAACTCCTTGGCCTTCATCTTGGTGCCAGGTCATGCCTAAACTAAAGAGGTAGGTAATCTAAGACAGACGTGTTACTAGGGACAGGACGACATATTAAAACGGGCTTTTAGGCAGCACATTCCTAGGAATCAGTTAGGTATAACTAACATGTTCAGTCCACAATTATACTGACAGCATGCAATCAGCAGAGAAGAGGCTAAACAAAAAAGAAGTTATTAATACTAATATGGGGTCATTCTTGTCATTTATATAACTAATTGGTTTGTCGTTTGAAATATGAGAATCATAATGCCCTATCATCAATGTCAATATACACTGTGTGAACAATTATTAGGGAATTTGTATTTTTGATGATTAATTTTATTATTGAACATTTACAGTACTGTCCATCAGTCCAAAAGTTTTTAATAAACTTTAAACAGGAATATTTAAGTTTTTCCTAGGAGAATAACAACTCAAAGTATACAAAAATACATTTCTGACATTTAAAAACAAAATATCAGTGACCAATATAGCCGTCTTTCTTTTCAATAACAGTTATAAGCCATGTTCACATGTTCAGTATTTGGTGAGTTTTTATCTCAGTATTCGTAAGCCAAATCTAGGAGTGGGTAAAAGAAAATACAGAAGAGGTGCACTTTCTATTATACTTTTCCTCTGATTGTTCTACTCCTGATTTTGGCTTGCAAATACTGATGTAAAATACTACCTAATTTTAAATGTGGCTTTAACTTTACTTTTAGTCCATATTTTGCCCAAAAAGGTCCACTTATTTAATCTATAACATTCATGGCTTACGTCACCTCCACCTTGCTGGCGTCTATCGAAGTGGAGGTCTGTCTCTGTTACTGCCACACTAGGTATGGGGAAGTACCAAGCGAGAGGCGAAAGGTAAGGGCAGGGGACCCTTGTGTCTAGGTAAGGGGGAAATGGTGACCCCTGACCAAACCTACCACTGGTTCCTGGGGTCCCTCACCAACCTAGATAAGTTCTACACCTATGTGCCGAACCGAATACCTGACTGTAGGTATCCCTAGTGCTGGCCCCTAAATAGGGAACAGATGGGATGAGCACTTCGTCAACCCCACTAAGCGCTAAAGGAAGACACAAGGTGGACACGCAGGAGGGGAAAAAGCATGAACTACTTATCTACAGATGACACAGACAGGAGTTCAGAAAACTTCAGCAACGATACTACAAATGAGAGCAAGCCACCTGCTTGCAACCAGAGCTAGAATGAACTGAATAATATCACCAGCACCAGTCCAGGAAAGAAGGGAATATTTAAGCACCAATAGAATGCTGATGATCAGCAGCTGGGTGGAAATCGAGTTTCTGCTGGGTTCAAAAGGGGAAGAGATGAAAATCCAGCAGGAAATCTACCTATTACAATGAACACTGACAGCAGGAACAATAGAAAGTCAGGGAGCATTTTGCACAGCCACAAACTGTGACCTTCCATAGACTGAAACCACATGACTATCTGTCACCCGTGACAGCTACTAATCCAGCCACGTTCCCATCCACCTAATCTAATTCATCCAATATTAATTCATGTTTATACAGCTTGGAGTGGAAAAATATGCCTAAAGGCGCAGTCACACGGTTGTATAACACGGACGATGATCACATCGCATTGCTCGGACTTCCCGGCGGCTCTCCTGACCTGAGCGTAAGAGTTGCATAGAAATACAAGCTGCTAAGGTCAGGAGAGCCGTCGGCAAGTCCGAGCAATGTGATGTGATAATCGTCCTTGTTATACGGCCATGTGACTGCGCTATAAAAAAAAGATAATACGGTCAAAATACGTGCCTAATAATTGTGCACACAGTTTATACCATAGTTTCATCTCGGCATCAAATATCAAAGTTGTTCTATCGTTAAGATGTTACCATTTTTATAGGGGGGAAATATAAAATAGCATATTATAATATGTATATACAGTAAATTATACTGGTATTGCTATATATTAGGTCTATCAGTAAAATCAGCATTGCCATTATTACGGAGTCCATTTTAGAACATTAATGATATAAAATGCTGCAGATCATCGTCATCATTTGGCTCGCTGTGTATTCTAGTTAATTTTCCCTTCAAGTGAACAAGAAATACAGTATATCACAAAAGTGAGTACACTTCTCACTATAGCTTCACAGGATGTTAGAGACCTTGCGCTCATCAACCTTCTGTTTGAGGATTCCCCACAGATGCTCAATAGGGTTTAGGTCTGGAGGCACTTGGCCAGTCCAGCACATTTACCTTCAATTTCTTTAGCAAGGAAGTGGTCATCTTTGAGGAGTGTTTGGGGTCATTTTGTTGCAATATTGTCCTGCAGCTCAGTTTCACAACAGAGGGGATCATGTTCTGCTTCAGTATGTCACATTACATGTTGGCATTCATGGTTTCCTCAATGAGCTGTAGCTCCCCACAACCGGTAGCACTCATGCAGCCCCAAACCATCACACTCCCACTGGGATGTTTGACTGTAGGCAGGACACACTTGTCTTTGTACTCCTCACCATGTTTCCACCACACACACTTGACACCATCTGAACCAAATAATTTTATTTTGGTCTCATCAGACCACAGGACATTTTTCCAGTAATCTATGTCCTTAGTCTGCTTGTCTACAGCAAACTTCTTGCAGGTTTTCTTGAGCATTATCTTTAGAAGAGGCTTCCTTCTGGGATGACAGCCATGCAGACCAATTTGATGCGGTGTGCGTTGTATGATCTCTTCACTGACAGGCTGACCCCACCCCCACCCCTGTAACCTCTGCAGCAATGCTGGCAGCACTCATACGTCTATATTGACAATACAAATTCTGTATACGTGCACTCAACTTCTTTGGTTGACCATGGCGAGACGTGTTCTGAGTGGAACCTGTTTTCTTAAACCTCTGTATGGTCTTGGCCAATGTGCTGCAGCCCAGCTTTAGGGTGTTGGCAATCTTCTTATAACCTCGGCCATCTTTATGTAGAGCAACCATTGTTTTTTTCAGATCCTCAGAGAATTCTTTGACAAGAGGAGCCATATTGAACTTCAAGTGACCAGTATGAGAGTGTGTGAGTGATAGATAACACCAAATGTTACACACCGGCTCCCCCAATCACAGCTGAGACCTTGTAACACTAATGAGTCACATCACACCAGGGAGGAGAAATGGCTAATTGGGCACAATTTAGCCATTTTCACTTAGGAGTGTACTCACTTTTATTGCCAGTGGTTTTGACATTAATGGCTGTGTGTTGAGTTTAGAAGACACATTTACACTGTTATACAAGTTGTACACTGACTACTTTACATTGTATCAAAGTGTCATAGGTTCATTGTTGTCCCATGAAAAGATATAATAAAATCTTTACAAAACTGTGAGGGGTGTACTCACTTTTGTGATAACCTGTATGTGCACAGAGCCAACATAGAAATGTGCTATGTCTTCAACATGGATCTGTCATCATCTCTAAATGATGTATAAAGTTGCAGTAACAACCCAGAATGAGTTGCAGAATTTTGACTTCATAGAACTTCCCCTAAAGAAACCTACAAATTGCCTCCTTAGGCTGGGGCCACACAAGCGTATGGCATCCGATGCCAGTGGATAGGATGCAACTCTCGGCTCCCGCTGTGCTGCGAGTCTATGCCGAGTGTAATGCCACTGCGATCCGATGCTATGATCGGATCACAGCTGTGGAAGAGAGGGCTGGCGCTGTGGTGGAGAGGGATTAAACTCCCTATCTCCTCTATTGTCAGCTGATGCGATTATCGCACTGCACTCTAGTGTACGATGTTTCTCTCGCACCCATAGACTTGTATGGGTGCAAGTGAAAACGGATCGGATTTCACCCACAGCATGCTGCGACTGTTTTCTCGGTCAGATTATAGCTGAGAAAATAATTGCAGATGGTAATGGCCACATTGAGTATCAACGGTCCAGGTGGAATGTAATTTTTTTATTGCATTCCACTTGGACTGTTTTACTCGCTGTATGTCCTAGTCCTTACATATCAAGCATCAATTTGACTATCCAGATATTTGATTATATTACATGCACCATTTTTATTTTATATTAGACTTGCTGTACATATTCTTTAAAAAAAATATATAAAGTATGGGTAGAGCGCTTAATTTTATTGTGCTTAGTTACATTGTATTAGTTTCGACACTAATCTTACTATATTTCCTTGAAAATGATTGAATGTTACTAGAAAATGCAATAGCAGACCTTCTTGGATCGGTACAGTTGTCAGCTAAAAAGAGCAACGTGGGGAGACGCTCGGGGCGTAGAACGCATTCTAGAAAATGAGTGGATTGAAGGGTATGTGACTGCAGCCACATCAATCTAAATCATACAAATTGCTCAGACTGTATAAGAAGTACGAACACTCGACTGACACCGAAGCTTGTCTTGACTAATCAGAAAGAAAGCAGGAAGCCGCCAGGCAGGCCAGCCTGTACACATCAGCAAAAGTATGGAATGCACCAGCAAGGCTGGGTAAACTCTCAACACCTTCTGGGGGGTTCAGCTGCATGAACAGGCAAACAATGAAGCCAAAGAAAACATCTGGGTGAGGTATGTGTACTTTCTGCCCAAATCAGGAAACACAAATGACCTTTGTAAAACAAAAGTCATCATGTAAACCCCTGCAAACAGTAATAAACTTTACTATGAACATGATGAGATCAATGGGATATTGTATAAGGCTTGTACCACATCATGTTCCTACACAAGAAAGATTAGTGTAATATATATACAGGAATAATATTACACTATTTAAATACGAGATAACATTTTATTTGTTGTGAATCTTTAGTTTTCTAAAGTCGGAAAAATGAGAAAGCGTGTTTTAAAGGGAACCTGTCAGGTGTAATATGCAGCCAGAATCACGAGCAGTTCTGGGTACATATTGCTAATCCCTGCCTAACCGTCCCTGTATTATTATTATTTATTATTATAGCGCCATTTATTCCATGTCGCTTTACAGTGAAAGAGGGTATACGTACAACAATCATTAACAGTACAAGACAGACTGGTATAGGAGGAGAGAGGACCCTGCCCGCGAGGGCTCACAGTCTACAGGGAATGGGTGCTGGTACAATAGGTGAGGACAGAGCTGGTTGCGCAGTGGTGTACTGGACTGAGGGCTATTGTAGGTTGTAGGCTTGTTGGAAGAGGTGGGTCTTGAGGTTCCGCTTAATAGGACTTGTTATATATATAAGAAATACCGTATGATGAGAGCACTGTGATTTTTATGTATTATTCAGATCGGTGAACACAATATATGGAGTTTTCCTATACATGAATTAATAGATCTTTAAATATACACATGGTACAACCATATTAGGCTTAAATTTATGTTATATGGATAATGTTCTCTTAATAGAGTGTTTTTTTTGTCTGTATTTGTTTCTATTGTGTCAAGCTTTTAGCTAAAATACACATGACGCCCTGGACTAGCCAGGTCGTCCCAGGTAGTCCCATACACACACACCCCCCCTTAGTAAGGTGACAGCAGCCAAACTACAAAACCCTTGTCACCTCCCTCCGGGTTTGATGTTCACACCAGGGGGGCGGAGCCAGGCAGTTGGCTCCACCCACCGAGGAGTTCACAGGCCCTGAGGCAGGAAAACAGTGGAGATTAGCTTTGACAGAGGAGTGAAGTGGAGTCAAGTTCAAGGGCAGACCTGTGCTCAGGCCTGCCAAAGTCTACACCAGGTGTCTGGGTTGGAGCCCAGTCACCTCTGGCAAGGAGGCAGACGGTGGTGGCCGCCTGCAGGAGCTGGGATTACAGCCGGTGGAACCGTAGGGATTGGGGACGGGCGGTGGCCCGCCGGTACCGAACCGGGGAACCGATTGGAAACCGGAGCACCAGGAGGAGTACTCAGACCCAGTACGAGGCCCAGAAACAACCGGGCTGAGTCAAATCAACTGATTGAGGACTGGACTTTAGGACCTTTCCCACACAAGACCCGACTGAAGACAACAGCCCAACCATAGGGGTAAAGCCACCGCCCAGGCACAGAGACCCGAGGGGGCAGCGTCTGCGGGCAAAGAGGGCTCTCCCGACACGTAACAAGCCGGGGAACGGACTACTGTTGCTTAGGCATAAGAGTCATGATTTATTACACAAGAGAGGTGCAGGAGAAAGGCGGAAACCACCAACCTGTTAAGGGGGAAAACTGCAGCCGGCTGCGGGCACCGTTCACCATCTTTTTTGGTTTACCAGAGACTCCAGAGTGTTTATCATAGTGAGTACATCAGTGCCGTCGGGCCGCGCACCGTGCCGACGCCCCAGCACGCATCCATCCCCTCGCCTCAGCACCTCCCTCGGGCCCCCGGGACCCTCATCCCCCTACCCACGGAGGGGGTCAACACCAAGCTGCGCAACACCGTCCCCGGGAGCCTAGTCAACGGCAGCGGTGGTGTTCATCCATTCACCACAACCCGTGGGTGGCGTCACGAACTCTACAAACAACCGCAGCTCCGGCCGTGGACCTCCCCACCGAAGTCCCTACGTGTAGCGCCAACCCCCTTTCAGAGCGACGTGACCCCTGGGTCCGTGGAGAGCTCGAGCCACCTACCGACGAGCACGGATCCGAGCGGCTCGGCAGCCGGCCGAGCCCTGGGGCGGTACATACATAACTACATATAATGGGTACAAGTACAGTTTACTGATATTGCTCTTCTAACATAGTGTTTCTAGTTCTTATAGATCTCTACCAACTCAAGCCTAATGAATCAGACTGTGAAGTGTAATAAAGGCAAGAAAGAGTTAACAACAGGAACTGCATCAGCGGTCACTCCACATGTGTGTTAATTATAATGTGAATGAATGTCTTTTAAATTCTGCACTTAGATTAGTCAGTTACATGACTAAGACTGTGTAATACAGTCGAAACGCGTCGCTAGTCATTTTTTCCCCTGCCTAGGGGCTGTCTGTACCTACCTTTCACATGTTTGCACATGGAATAAACCATATGGAAATTTATATTGAAGAGTGCCTTCCTTTCTGCGCTGGATCCCATCTTACATGCTTGCAGCTGCCCGGCCGATTGTCCGTGCTGCAGAGAGAAGGCCTGGAGACTTGGACTGGGTGAGCTGAATTCCTTTGTCATTCATTTCCAAAACTATGGGTAAACCATTTTGAAGAATGTGATGTTCGTTCAAACTCGCCTGTGGCAAGTAACAGGTGTGGGCAAATGGAAATCACACCTGAGACCAGGTTGGAAGGGGAGAAGTTGACTCAATCTTTTCATTCTGAGTCTGTGTGAAGCGATTGATTGCCGTTATTTGCTCCAAAGGGTGTGCAACCAAATATTAAGTTGAGGGTGCCAAGAATTTTGTCCGGCCCATTTTTGGAGTTTTGGGTGACATTATGACCAATTTGTCTTTTTCTTTATCAGTTTTTTTTTTTTTTTATTGTTCCAATACATAAAAGTGAAATAAACATGTCTATAACAAAATGTGTGTAATTGCAATAATTTTTGGGAAGAAATACTTTAATTTCTAAAACAATTTCAAGGATGCCAACACTTTCAGCCATGACTGTATAGTTTTATCCCTGATCCTGCTTGTTAAAGGATTGGTAGCTTTTAACATTTAAAGGGAACCTGTCAGGTGCAATATGCACCCAGAACCACGAGCAGTTCTCAGTGTACATTGCTAATCACTGCCAAACAGTCCCTTTATCTAGTAGCATAGATAAAGAGATCATTAGTAAAAGTATTTCTAAAGATCTTTCATTCCGCCCTCTTAGCATGGTAGCACACCCATAGGAGCATGCTAACATGATATCCAATGCAACATCATCAGCTGTGAAGCGCGCTCCTGTAGGTGTGCTAACATGCTAAGAGGGCGGAATGAGCACAGGAACTAACGCCCTTGTGACTAGTCCCTGCGCTCATTAGCATATCATAAAGGATCTTTAGAAATACATTTTCTAAAGATCTCTTTATGTATGCTACTAGATAAAGGGACTGTTAGGCAGTGATTAGCAATGTACACTGAGAACTGCTCGTGGTTCTGGGTGCATATTGCACCCGACAGGTTCACTTTAATTCTGCAATCTTCACTTTTTCATTCATTTTCAGACTGCCTAATATTGAATTTGCATTTTGCTCCAAATTTCAGATTTATCTCTTGTGGTATTGTCTGTCACAGTAATTACTGGCTGGTTGTGAGCTCTTTGTGTATTCAAAGTCTTCATTCATTCATTTAAATATTAGCACAGTTCTAACATTACACTTTCCTATGCATGTGCTTAGTTCCTTTTCTATACCTGGATTTCTCTGCCCTTTCTGAGACCTTAGGGGTACTTTGCACGCTGCGACATCGCAAGCTGATGCTGCGATGCTGAGCGCGATAGTCCCTGCCCCCATCGCAGCTGCGATATCATTGTGATAGCTGCCGTAGCTGTGGCCGGCGAACCGCCTCCTTATTAAGGGGGCGGGTCGTGCGGCGTCACTGCGACGTCACACGGCAGGCGGCCAATAGGAGCGGAGGGGCGGAGATGATCGGAATGTAAACATCCCGCCCACCTTCTTCCTTCCGCTTAGCCGACGGGAGCCGCAGTGACGCCGGTAGGAGATGTTCCTCGCTCCTGCGACTTCATACACAGCGATGTGTGCTGCCGCAGGAGCGAGGAACAACATTGGACCGTCGCGTCAGCGTAATTATGGAATTCGCCGACGCTGCACCGATGATACGATTACGACGCTTTTGCGATCGTTAATTGTATCATCTAGGATTTACACACTACGATATCGCCTGCGACGCCGGATGTGCGTCACTTTCAATTTAACCCCACCGACATCGCACATGCGATGTCGTAGTGTGCAAAGCCCGTCTTAGATACTAGTTTCCCTCTGAAACCTCTAACACTGAGAGAACGTACAGACACTATGCAGCAGCAAAAAGAAATGTTATGACTATTTAGAATCTTACTTAGTGAACATAGCTTTTATATAATGGTATCTGTCCGTGAGATATCATCACTTGTTTACATGGGGATTCCGCTTTAATAGCTTCCAATTGGTGACATTATGAATTGGAAAAAACTGTTACATGATATTTTCCTTATTTATTGTTTCTAAGCATAAACCAGATTATTAAAATGACTAACGATTCATTACAGTAGTAGAACTGGCACATGGATAATAAGGGAGACTCCGCCATGATCCGAAATTCCCAGACAGATCTGGAGTATTTCATCTATTCTCAGTTAATTCTAGTTATTTATATAAGAACATAGTAGTAAGGATTTCATTATAAAGCATTCATTCTCACTTATAATCTATTCTAAAACTGACATGGAGACATAATCTGCCTACAGAGTTAAGTAATTTAGCAAATACATAACAATTACTGTATCTTGAGTTACGGCTTACATTAGAGCTTATTCTCATCCACAGATACTTTTACACAATCTAGCAACTGATGATGAAAAATGAACGCTCTCAGAGGACGCAGCGCAGAATAGTCCAATGCATTTAACCGGAATGTATCGCTTATATTGTTTTTACTAACAAAAAAATTAAATTCTTTTTTTTTTTAATATTCTTTTATTTTCTAATAGAGCTGGTGTTTACAGAATTTAGGCTATGTGCGCATGTTGCTTTTTTGTGTGCTTCTTTTCTGCACAGAAAAAAAAGCATGTGTTGGCAGGAAAAAAAACAGCTGAAAAAATACGCATTTTTTATTGTGTTTGTGCGTTTTTTTCACTTGCATTTTTCCTGCTTTTTTTTTTTTTTTTACTCATGGAGATCGCGGGGATTCCGGCGCTGTACCCCGGCAATCGCTACTTGGTCTCCGGCTGATGTTACAGCCAGGACCCAGCTCTCACTGCCTGGAGCAGTGCCTGCGCCGCTCACGGCAGTTTAATCCCCTGAATGATGTGATCAATGCAATCGCAGCATTCAGGAATCAGAGAGAGGGATCGCTTACCTCTCCCTGGCGATCGGGTCCCTGTAATGTGATTACAGGGACCCGATCACTGCCATGGTGACCCAATCACCATGACGACCCCGGGTTACTGAGCTACGGAGAGCCTCACACACCATGCTATATGCTGCAATATAATGCCCTGTAGTGATAAAGCATTGCAGGGGATTATAGAAATGCAGAAAAAAAAATGCAAAAACAGTCAACATCCTTCATCTTTTTTCAGCAACAAAATCTGCAAGACAAAAAGAAGCAGCTGGCTAGTATTCATCTGGAGAATATTTGTAGTTGTTGCAGTTCCTCCTTCCCTGAATCATCTGGAGATAAGTCGTTTACTTTCCCCTGTGTGTATTTCTGTGTATTGCTCCATATGTTCTCTAAAGCTCAGTGGGGTTGACTAAGCACTCATCCCATCCGTTCCCTACCTAGGGCCTATTTCAGTGTCAGCCAGGGTCAGGTACCCTGCTCGGCGCATAGATGTGAAACCTTTCTAAGGTGATGAGGGAAGCCAGGGGCCAGTGGTAGGTTTGGTCAGGGGTCACCATCTGACCCTACCCTAGACACAGGGACTCTCTTCCCCGTTCATTTGGTACTAGGGATGATTGAATACTTCGATTATTCGACTTCGCAAATATTTTTCGAATACCTCACTGCTATTCGACTATTCACGAATATTCGATGCGCAATGTAAGTCTATGGGAAACCCGAATAACAACTATTCGGGCTTCCCATAGACTTACATTGCGCATCGAATAGTCGAATAGTGGCGAGATATTCGGAAAATATTCGCGAAGCCGAATATTTGAGGTATTCAATCATCCCTATTTGGTACTTCTCCGTACCTAGTGTAACAGTGGCACATTAGACAGACAAAACCTAAAATGTCTTGCTGTTCCTCGTAGGCCAAGTCTGGATCAGAAAAATTCCTTATACACAATCTGTTAATATAACAGTGCATATTAAAGGGCTAATCTATTCATTGTCATTCATAAAGAACGCATGTGTGAAAATAAAAAAAAAAACGTGATAAGTATACGCCAACACCTGATTGTCTGTGACAGGCAGGATCACACTTTCTGCACCATCTTCTATTCAAGACCTTTTGTGTGTACGATCGATGAGAATTTATAAAAGACTTTTGTGGTTTGTGCTGATAAAATATCAAACAGGGACGAAAAGGACAAGGTCAAAATAAGTGTCAAAATAACTGCGGTATTATCAAAAACAGTTACAGTGACATAGTTTCGTGGAATTTGCTGAGAGCAAAACCAAACAGTAGAAACATCTTTTAAAAAAATATTCTTTTTAGGTTTTCTATACAGAGCTATAGAAGTGACTTGTCCGCAATAAATTAGTTAAAGGGAACCAACCAGCAGGATTTTCATATATAAAGTAAAGCCAGTGCTATACTGGCTCTAGGATGCTGAATGTAAGCACAGCTTTTGTTCTGAGATTGGAGGTTTTATTTCAGAAATATGTGCAAGTAAAGTTCCAGCAATGCACTGCTATTTGATTGACAGGTGCAACAGGGGCAGGATTATGTGGGTCAGGTCTTGCTATCTATTTCCGCACCTGTCTACTTCCCTGGCCTTCCTCCCCCTGTCGCCATCATAGATGTTAATTCCAGCGCAGGCACACAGACAGGAGCAGGAATAGATAGCAAGACCCGACACACATATTCCCTTCCTGTTGCACCTGTCAGTCGAATAGCACTGCATTGCTGGAACTTTACTTGCACATATTTCTGAAATAAAACATCCAATCTCAGAACAAAATCTATGCTTACATTCAGCATCCTAGTGCCAGTATAGCACTGGCTTTACTTTATATATGAAAATCCTGCTGGTTGTTCCCTTTAATAAATAAATTAAAGGGTTATTACCAATTATTGAGAGGTAAGCTGATAACTAGAGGACAAGCAAGGGGCAACCAATGGAAATACCATTAAATGAAATACCACCCCAGCACGGTGGATTGTTTATGGAACTCTCTATATCACCCTAAAATTTCCAATGGGAAAAAAAAAGTAAATATAGGCATCTACAGTCCACAGTGCACTTTCCGCAATTATGAGCAAATACACGTCTCTGGCCACCTTTACAATAGAACCTTAAATAATGACACAAGTTGCATTTTAGGGTACGTTCCCACAATAAATTTTACGTGCGTTTTTGACGCTACATATTTTCGCTGCATGCAAAATGCTGCATTTTACAGTATAAGCAAAGTGGATTAATATATATCTCATGTTCACTGTGCTTATTTTTTATGCAGCATAGACTCAAAAAAGAAAGGTCACCTTGCCGCGGTAGATGGGCACACATGAATTGGCCAATTTGTGAGCAAAGAACCTTAATTTTTCCAAGTATATTTTATACAGAACTTAAGCGAATCTGTCACCAGGTTTTCGCTCCCCATCTGAGAGCAGCATAATGTAGAGACAGACACCCTGATTCCAGCGATGTGTCACTTACTGAGCTGTTTGCTGTCACTTTTATAAAATCAATGTTTTCTCTGCTGCAGATATAGCACTTACACAGAGCTCATGAATATGCTGGACTACCTGTTAGCAGGCCAAGTAGTCCTGTAATGATAAATTACTGCTTAATCAGCAGGAGATTATCAAAACTACACTAAGCAGCTCAGTAAGTGAAACATTGCTGGAATCAGGATCTCTGCCCCTATGTTATACTGCTTTCAGATTAGGTGGCAAACATTTGGTGACAGATTCCATGTAATGCATTTTAAATTTCATATATTCCATGTTTGCTTATATCTTAGCATTTACAGAGTATTTTTTGGGTTGTGCTGCATATTTTTGCTGCATCCAAAATGCTGCATTTTACAGGACAAGCAAAGTGGATTAATGACGCACCAAGCAGAGACAAAAAAAACCCCCAGGATAAACATGCAGGGTCAATAGCACACACAAAAACGCAAAAAAAAGAGAAGTAAACTAAGCTGCGGAGATGGTGAAGATTCTGCAGCGTCAAAACTCAACTGCTCCTGATCGTGGGAATATGTCCCTACAGATTAGGCTAGTTTCACACTTGCGTTGTGCGGCATCCATCGCATTGCATTGTGTGATGGATGTAACGGGTGCGTTGCATGTAGTGGCACAACTGATGCGACGGATTCTGCAAAGCAACGGAATCCGTTGTAGCCTTTTTTTCAATAATTACTCAACTGAGCATGCGCAGTTGTGTAAAAACGGATGTGTCACAGGAATCCGTCAAATGACGGATTCCGCCGGATTCCGCCACCATAGGCTTCCATTATAAAAATGACGGACGCCAACGGAATCCAGCACATTGCGGTTTTTTTGACGCTCAGGGAAGCGCAGAAAACCGCTACATGATGCGTTCCTTCCGCCCGGCGGATGCAACGCAGGACCATCAGTCGCAATGCGTCGTCCATACAAGTCTATGGGAAGCAGCGGAATCCGTTAACGGATTCCGCTGTTTTCCAAAACGGCGGATTGCGACTGAAGGAAAAAAACTCAAGTGTGAAACTAGTCTTATACGGCTCTTGTAGCTCTTTTAGCGGACGCCTATATTCAGTGAGTCACTGGTGGTGTCTCCACTAATAACACATCATTTACAAGCCAGATGATGATCCGCCAACAACACTAACATGGATGTCCAAACAAGGAGCCTCATGGTCAAAGCTTAGAGTCTCATTGTGGGCAGCACCAGACGGGGTATAGATTAACCCTCCAGTGTGACCCTGAGACAGCACACTCCAGGAATAATTAAAAAAACAAGAGCACTAGGAGTTTTAGTGCAAAAGTAGAAATTTATTATAAATATCATTAAATACCAACAATTTGTATGGAGGACATATAGCGAGCAAAAAGAGGGATTAAGAACCCGGATCCCAAGAACCACACTGAGAAAGTCTTATATAAGGTCAAGGTATCAGAGCTGAAGCAGGCCAGCCTGTAGGCAATCTGAATGAGTATAAAATGCTGAATCATAAAGATTCCATTTGTCAGTAAATATAACAGATCCTATACAAAGAGCCTGATTCAAAAAGAAGCACCCATGCTAATGCATATACTGTTACTAGATAAGGAAATATATATGCAGTATTCGTAAAGTCACCAGAGCCTGAGTGCTTACCTAAGTGCAGTGGTGGTTAGAGGGATCCAGGCCAAGCCAGAGGGGACCTCCGACGGCCGTTTCGCGGTAAACACCGCTTCTTCCGGGAGGAGTAAGTGCCTCCCGGAAGAAGCGGTGTTTACCGCGAAACGGCCATCGGAGGTCCCCTCTGGCTTGGCCTGGATCCCTCTAACCACCACTGCACTTAGGTAAGCACTCAGGCTCTGGTGACTTTACGAATACTGCATATATATTTCCTTATCTAGTAACAGTATATGCATTAGCATGGGTGCTTCTTTTTGAATCAGGCTCTTTGTATAGGATCTGTTATATTTACTGACAAATGGAATCTTTATGATTCAGCATTTTATACTCATTCAGATTGCCTACAGGCTGGCCTGCTTCAGCTCTGATACCTTGACCTTATATAAGACTTTCTCAGTGTGGTTCTTGGGATCCGGGTTCTTAATCCCTCTTTTTGCTCGCTATATGTCCTCCATACAAATTGTTGGTATTTAATGATATTTATAATAAATTTCTACTTTTGCACTAAAACTCCTAGTGCTCTTGTTTTTTGAACTAACATGGATGTGTAGTAAAAATACAAAACATGCGTTGTGTACAATGACAGCACAGAGACAAAAGTAATATATCGGACCACACAGGGTTTACAGTGGGCCGGTGTTTACACAGTGGGCTTTGTGTTACACAACCGTCACGATGGAGGAGAGCAGTATGGAGGCAATGACCCCGCGCCTATTCTGTACAGCAGAATGCTACTGAAATCATAATGCGGCCTGTGCCGCTGCCAAAATCCCCATCATTTACCTACTGATCCCATCACGTGTTAGATTTCATAAGCCCAGACAACGCTGCATTTGGCAACACAAAATCATAACATGAAATATTTTTCAATATGCACTGAAAGGGCCTGTAAAATCAGGTAAGAGGATTATAAAAGCAAATATTCTATGAAGGGCTCATCCATCATTCACACATGTACACCTTTTATTGGACGTCCTATCAATCACTGCACTAAAGAACAATATACATACACATTACACTGCCGTTTGCTCAGAGCTCAGGTTCTGCCGCCTTGTGTGCGACCAGCTTTACAGCTCCTGATTTACAACAGAGAACAATAGCTTGTATTGCTAGGGCAAAGAAGGCAACACACAAACCCAGCGGTTACATAGCAGTCCATTCTATGAAATTTAAGATATTTAGAATTGCCCCAGGAAATAGGCAGCATTTGTCACCTGTGGCTCCAGAACATACATTTTGTCCGGTCATTTACATTCTTTCTTAACCCCATCCTCCCAGGGCAATTTTCAGTTTTCGTTTACTGCTCCCCTTCTTTCAAGAGCCATAACTTTTTTACTTTTTTGTCAATATAGCCATATAAAGACTTGTTTTTGTGGGACGAGTTGTACTTTTGAATGACACCGTTCATTCTGCCATATAGTGTACTAGAAAAAAAAGGAAAATTGCAAGTGCGGTGAAATTAAAAAAAAAAAAAAAAAGACAATTGTACAAGTGTTTTTGTTTTTTTTTTTTTTATTTACCTTGTTCACTAATTGGAAAAACTGACCTGGCATTGTGATTCTCCAGGTTGTTACGAGTTCGCAGAAACCAAAGAAATAGTTTTAATTTTATCTAGGTGGTGAAAAAAAATTCTGAATTTTTTTGAAAAACAAAAAAAACAAAAAAAAAAGAATTGCGCTTTTGTCACCATTTTCCGAGACCACTAGCGTTCTCATTTTTCCACATCTGGAGCTCAGTGATGGCTTTTTTTTTTGGCGTCTTGGATAGATGCAGCGTTTTGATCGCCTGATATTGCATTTAAATGCATTGATGTGGTGACCAAAAAATGCATTTTGATTTTTTTTTTTTGCCATCCGTATACCGATCAGATTAACTGATTTAATATTTTTATAGATCCAGCATTTCTGAAGGCAGAAATACCAAATGAGTATTTATTATTATTATTAATTATTATTATTATTATTATTATTATTATTATTATTATTATTATTATTATTTTCAATGGGCAAAACAGGGGTGATTTGAAGTTTGTTTTGGGGGATTTTTTTAATTTTTTTTTTTTTTAATTTCTTAATGATTTTAATAGTCCCGCTAGGTGACTTTATGGCTACACTGTGATCGCTTCTCTTGACTAAGAGAAATGCTGTGTTGGGCCCTGTGCACACTAGAAAATTGAATTTTCTTAAGAATTGTCCGCAGCCTCTGAAAGATTACCGCACCTGAGGTAAAATACTGCAGCAAACAGCACCCGAACACCACATGCGGTTTTACTGAGGTTTTGCCGTGGTTTTTCTGCAGGTTGTTCCCTGCGTTTTTTTACCATTATCAGGTACCTGCGGAAAAGAAGTGACACCCCCAATGATTAACCTGCAAGTTAAAATTAATAAACACACACAACGAAAAATCCTTTATTTTAAATAAAAAACAATAACAAATTCCCTCGTTCACCAATTTATTATGCCCCAAATACCCATCCATGTCCGGCGTAATCCACAGAGGTCCAGCGTCGCTTCCAGCTCTGCTACATGAAGGTGACTGGAGCTGCAGAAGAACACCGCCGCTCCTGTCACCTCCACGCAGCAACTGAGGTGAGTAGCGCGATCAGCTGAGCTGTCACTGAGGTAACTCGCGGCCACCGCTGGATCTTCCACCTGTGACAGCAAGTCACCCGAGTGACAGTGATGAAGTCACAGGTGAGTTGCGGTCTCGGGTGGAGGATGCAGGTGGCCGCGGGTAGCCTGAGTGACGGCAGCGCTAATCGCGCTGCTCACTTCAGTCACTCAGGGGATTAGCGGTCACCGGTGAGTCCTTCACGGGTGACCGCTAATCAGTACGTGACACAGACAGAGCCGCGGTATGAGGATGAAGTCGGGTGAAGTTCACCCGAGTTCTTTCTCATCGTGCAACTCTGTCTGCTGTCAGCCGACATGTATCAAACGACATTTTACCACACACACGGACATTTCACACGGACATTTCACGTACACATACACCAACATTCCACACGCACACACGGACATTCCACATGCACACACGGATAGCATACGCCATCACACGGATGTCATACGTACCGGAGAAATGCCCAAAAAAAACAGAACACGGACCCGAAAAACGGACCGTGTCACACGTACGTTTTTTATGTGGAAGTGTGTTTTTGGCCTTAAGAAAGGTTATAAACATTTTCTGCAGCATTCCTTCAGCGAAATCCACGGCAAATCCGAGGTAAAATCCGCAGCGTGCGCACAGGGCCTTAGGCCCCTTTCAGATGTCCATGTTTCACGTACATATGACATCAATTTCTAACACGTATGCCACACGTACCCATGTTATTCTTTGGTGTTACACACACGGCCGTGTTTTCACACAGACCGTGTGACCCCTCGTGGCCCCGCACGCACACACGGAGACATGTCCATTTTTTTCTCTGACAGCTCGGGTGTCACACGGATCGCACACTGATGTGATCATTATATCAGAGATCCACCAGTGCCTGTTAGCTGCACATATCTGCTGATCAGATCAGCAGACATGTACGGGGAATAATGCAGGTCAGCCCCAAAAGCCAGCATTAAAGGGACATACACGGACAAAGACGTGCAGGTTCGTCCTTGGTTGTGAAGGAGTTAAAAAAATCAAATGTAGTTACTGTTGCTATAAAATATAATATCCCTAAAGCCTCCCATACACATTAGATTACAGTCGGCTGAATAAGACAATTTTGTTGGGACAGGCCCACCATATGATATGTTTCAGGGGCCTCCTGACTCTACTGGCAGATGATGTCAGAGGAGCAAACATGGAATTTTAATACAAAATCCATTTGTTTTCAGTGAAGGTAAGTCAGGAGTCTGGCATTGGCTTTTTTCTCCTGCTCCAAACACATGAAGGCAGTTATGCAGAGTGCTCATGTGTATGGGGGAATTGAAGAGATGGCTGAGTATATGGTCAGCTTGAAGGGAATTTGTCATCCTGTTTTTGCTTCCCCATTTGCAAGAAGGCCCAGATTCCATCAATGTTTCCCTTCCTGAGTGGATTGCCAACAATATGATGAATTCATTCTTTTCTTCTGCAGATCTACTAGTTTTCTGCACATTGACCTCTGTATAATTCCGCCCACTTCACTGATTGGCAGCTTTTTGTGTACACTGTGCCAGCTTCTGCCTATGCAATCAGTGGTGGGGGCGCGGTTATACAGAGCTCATTACTATGGAGGACTACATGACATAGAAGATCACAGTGTTTGGCTGCACAGAATGTTCCCTGACTTTCCATTGTTCCTTGTCACGTCCCCACCAGATTCCGCTCCTGCGACTTCTGCTCCAATCGCCAGACGACGCCATGTTCCCACCATGGATAGTGCTGGTGATGGGAGAGGAGTCGGTGCCCGTGGCTCTGCGGAGCACAGGCTCCGCTCATCCACTAGGCTGGGTTTCCCTGGAACCTGCAGTACCACTGGCTGACTGTAGGTGGCGTGTCTTCCAGCTGATGTTGCCAACATTCACCTGCAGCCAATGGAAAGACACCACACCCTTCTTATTTCCCCTCCTGTCACATGACCACTGCCAGAGATAGTTCTGTACTCCTGGCTCATGTGCTGTTTGTATTGTGATTCCTGTGCGCTGACCTTTGCTTGTTGTTAACTACCCTCCTGCCTGTCGTTTTTGTACCCTGCTGCCAGTTCCGGATTTGACCTCTGCTTTGTCTCCTCACTACGCCCTTGCCTGCTGATTCTGTTCCTGTTTGGCATCTCCTGGTTTTTGACCCTGCCTGACGACCACGGACTACAGCCTACCACAAGTAGTGATCTCTGCGGCTCTGTTTAATTCCTCATCCCTTTATAGGGGTTAAGGGGTTGCAGAGTTCTTGGGGTCCTGCTTTGTGAGCAGCCTTACTCTAGACTCCCCTTACAGCCAGTCTGAGTCTGTGGCTACACTCAGGCATTACATTCCTGCTGTCAGTATTCATTGGTATAGGTAGCTTTCCTGCTGAATTATTATCTCCCCTTTTGGACCCAGCAGATTCTCACCTCCCTCCCAGCTGCTGACCATCAGCATTACCTTGGTGCTTAAAAGGGTGGTTCACCCATATTTTTTATTGTCGAGTTCGATATTATATTGAGAAATAATGTTTCTCTCAAATACCTTATGTTGGCAATAGTGCCTGTGAGAGGTGCTATTGCAGACCGCTGTTCCCCGCTCCGTGATCCCCGGGCTCCGTGACCTCTAGGATCCGGTGAGGTCACGTCAAATTCCTGACACCGCGGCCGACCGCAGTGTCCGTGAGTGATGGGATGTGGGCAGTGTTTCACCACTCGTCACAGCCCATCAGCTCCCTCCTCCCTCACAGCAAAGCGCTGCAAGCTGGAGACACTCTGGGCTGTGACAAGTGGTGAAACACCGCCCACAGCTCAGTGAGTCAGGAAGACTGTGGCCGGCCGCACGAATGTGACGTGTCGTGTCCGGAACTTGACGTGACGTCACCAGATCCCCGAGGTCACGGAGCGGGGAACAGCGGTCTGCAATAGCACCTCTCACAGGCACTATTGTCAGCATAAGGTATATGAGAGAAACATTGTTTCTCAATATAATATCGATCTAGACAATAAAAAATATGGGTGAACCACCCCTTTAAATACCCCTTCCTTCCATGGCGGTTGGTCCTCTTTAAGTCATCAATATGGTTTGAAAGAGACAAATGGAGCAATCAGTTGCCCGTAACTACAATATATAATATGACTTTCAAAAATATCTGTCTCCACCATGAAGTGACATTGCAAAGACGGAGCTGAAATTAAAATAGACGTGTGGATCAATGATGTCAATGCCAAGATGCACTAGTGTGTGAAAGGAGGAGCCGCTCTGACATCAAGATTGATGAACCTGGGTAGGATTTCTCCAAGGTTTCTGCTCACAGACTCGTTTTGCCTGCTCGGCCTCCCTAACCTTTGCCTATGGGTTTCCGATTGGGGAGGAATGTGATATAAAGGAGAATAAATAAGATCATATAGTCTTACATACCGCATAGTATAAGCATGAAAGGGAGAATACAATGGAAATGCATCAAACAGTACAAAAGCTCTAAGGACATGAGACAGGAATGATTTATGTTGAAGGAAATCCCAAGAGGATCATGTCTCTGGTAGCGAACCCACAAATACCATCCAACCTTACAAAAGGTGACATCAACATATACAACCAGGAATGTAATAATTTATTACAATATTTCAGAGTTGTATTCAAAGGCACAGACTATTATATTAATTATTAAGGCGCTGGCAAATGATAACCCCTGATCAGATAATCAAAATGTACTGATTTTCATTTATAAGGTTAGGTTTTATCAAAATCACCAGGATTAAATTAACTATTTAGTGATTTTGTTTTGTATTTAATTGGTGGTGCAATGCGCAGATGGAATACTCATAAGGAACAGCTGTGAATCCCATCAAGAACACAGAAGCTTGTGTTTGCTTAGATATTTTCAATATGAACCTTTTCTTATTTACTACGGCATTACGGGAATCACCTATTAAAAGAATAAGGAATCGCGATTAGATTTCCCATAAATATTGGTTTATTGACATGCACATAATACACCAAGAGATCAAAATGTCACGGGTGACAGACAGTCATGAGGTTTCTGGCCATAGAAGGTCACAGGGTCTGGCTGCGTAAAATACTCCCTGACTTTCCATTGTTCCTGCTGTCAGTATTCATTGTTATAGGTAGCTTTCCTGCTGGATTCATCTCACTCTTTTGGGCCCAGCAAAAGCTCGACCTTCTAACCAGCGGATCATCAGTATTCTCTTGGTGCCTAAATATCCCTTCTTGGACTGGTGCTGGTGATATTATTCAGTTCTTTCAAGCCCTGGTTGCAAGCACGTGGCTTGTACTCCTGTTGTGGTGTTGTTGCGTAAAACTTTACTCAACTTCTACCTGAGTCATCTGTAGATAAGTAGCTCATGCATTTTCCCCCCAAGTGTCCTCCTTGTGTCTTCTATAGTTGTTTAGTGGGGTTGACAAAGAGCTCATCCTATCCGTTCCCTATTTAGGGCCCAGCGCTGGGGATACGATTAGGTATCCGGCTCGGCGCATAGGTGCAGAACCTATCTAGGATGGTGAGGGACTCCAGGGACTAGCAGTAGGTTTGGTCAGGGTGACTATCTTTCCTATCCCTAGACACAGGGTTTCTCTTCCCTTTTGCCGTTCACTTGTTACTTCCACGTACTTAGTGTGACAGAAAATATGCAAGACCAAAATCCCATAAAAATCTCAACTGTAATAATTTATCAATAAAAATATATTTAAAGTAAACCTGACAAGTGATTCACACAGGCCAGGGGCAGCATGAATCAGACAATAGCCACGTTATTGCAGCCATATATATTCTACTCTGCATTGCTGTGGTGTTTCAGAGAAAACATATTTACCTACTTTAAAAAGGCAGCTGGGAACTAGGCTTTTGCAAAGACTAGTCTGAGGCCAGCCTCTGTGTAGACACAAAGATAAGGAGAAACTTGTCAATCTAGGTTAAGTGGGACAGGTAGAAACCGCCGAGGACTGGTCTCTTGGACTAGTCATCCGAGACACATAGGCCCCATAAAATAAAAAAGGATGCAGACTGAAGAAATAGTTAGGTCTAGAAGTATTTGGGCACTGACACAAGTTTTGGCATTTTAGCTATTTAACAATACGTATTCATGATGTAGTTATTTAATCAATAGGGGATTAAAATGCAGAGCTTTAATTAGAAATTATTCACATTCTAATTGGAGTAAGGGTTATGGAATTACAGCTCTTTCATATGTAATTTCCTTTTTATCAAGTGACCAAAAGTAATTGAATAATTATCTCAGTCTCTTAAATGGGCTGCATGGGCTATTTCCTAATTAACCAATCATCAATTAAGCAGGTAAATGGTCTGGTGCTGATTCCAGGTGGGGTATTTGCATTTGGAAGCTGTTGGGGTGAACCCACAACATGCGGTCAAAGGAGCTCTCAGTCGATGAGAAACAGACCATTGTTAGGCCAAGCAAGAACATTATCCAGGAAGTAGCTATTCAGTATCTAAGTCTGCACAGAGAGAAGACTTCATGAGAGATAATACAGAGGGTTCATCAGAAGGTTCAAACTTAACCAGCCAAAATAGAAAGACCATTTTAGTTTGCCAAAAAAGAAGCTAGTCCAATTCTGGAAAAGTAATCTTAGTGCAGCACACTCTTTTTGAAGAATGGCATACAAGACAAAAGTCTTGATGAATTGGGGCCAAATTTTCTGGCCGGCAGATAAGTGTTCTTTCTATGAAACATCCTAGGATATCAGAGAAAAACATACATGGCTCCAATAAAGCAGCCATGTCAGATTCATGCTGCACATGGTTCAGGTAACCTAGAACAGCTGTCAGGTTCACTTAGAAATCATAAACAACTAATATAAAAACAAAAACTGGGTCCATATAATAAAGACAAACTACACTGAAAAACACAGTAAAAAGGAGAGGGTCTATAAAACAAGGTTGTACCTAGGTGCTCCAATAATGCTGTTGAAAATGCTGTGGCAACAAGAAATCCACAAAATTACAGACACACATACAGTACATGTGTTTTCTTTTTAACTTTACGTTATAAAATTTTTATTTGTATTGATGAATAAAATTGTGATTTTCTTGTCTCCTTTTCTTCGATAGCTATAGAACACTAAAGCCACGGAGTTAGGCATTGTACAGACAGCTCTATTCATATGGGATAAAAAAAAGAAAACCAGACCAATCTTCATCAGTGGTTTAGATCAGATTTTCACAGATATGTCAGATTTTACCATCAGTGTTTCAGAAGTTTCTCCTGCATGAAAAAAACTGATGGAAGTTTCTCAAGCTTTCCCTACTATTCTGTGAAACATGGACAGCTCCGGCACGCAACTAGGATGCCATCAATGTGATGACGGAAATTTTCACACACTTATATGTTTTCAGTGGCAAAGTAATGATTTTGCTAAAAGAATCCTTAATCCATGTGCAGCCCAAAGCTGGATGCCATATTCCAGATGTGGCCTTACGATTTATAGAGGGGTAACAATATGCTAGATCACGGTATCTAATCTCACTTTTTATTCACCCTAAAATCTTGTTTGCTTTTGCAGCTGCTGCTTGACACTGAGTGCTGCTGCTCAGCTTATTTGTAACCAGAATACCCAAGTCTTTCATCTGTCCCGTAGTCCTGAGTTTACTCACATTTTTTACAATTAATATATATATACCGTATATATATATATATATATATATATATATACACACACACACACACAATACAGACTAAAAGTTAGTTAACAAGAAAGTGTGAAACTACTGAAAATATGTCTTGCGGTATATTCTAGGTTCTTCAAAGTAGCCACCTTTTGCTTTGATTGCTGCTTTGCACACTCTTGGCATTCTCTTGATGAGCATCAAGAGGTAGTCACCGAAAATGGTCTTCCAACAGTCTTGAAGGAGTTCCCAGAGATGCTTAGTACTTGTTGGCCCTTTTGCCTTCACTCTGCAGTCCAGCTCACCCCAAACCATCTCGATTGGGTTCAGGTCTGGTGACTGTGGAGGCCACGTCATCTGGCGTAGCATCCCATCACACTCCTTCTTAGTCAAATAGCCGTTACACAGCCTGGAGGTGTGTTTGGGGTCATTGTCCTGTTGAAAAATAATGATGGTCCAACTAAACACAAACCGGATGGAATAGCATGCCACTGCAAGATGCTGTGGTAGCCATGCTGGTTCAGTATGCCTTCAATTTTGAATAAATCCCCAACAGTGTCACCAGCAAAGCACCCCCACACTACCACACCTCCTCCCCCATGCTTCACAATGGGAACCAGCCAAGTAGAGTCCATCTGTTCACCTTTTCTGCATCGCACAAAGACATGGTGGTTGGATCCAAAGATCTCAAATTTGGACTCATCAGACCAAAGCACAGAATTCCACTGGTCTAATGTCCATTCATTGTGTTCTTTAGCCCAAACAAGTCTCTTCTGCTTGTTGCCTGTCCTTAGCAGTGGTTTCCTAGCAGCTATTTCACCATGAAGGCCTGCTGCACAAAGTCTCATCTTAACAGTTGTTCTAGACATGTGTCTGCTACTAGAACTCTGTGTGGCATTGACCTGGTCTCTAATCTGAGCTGCTGTTAACCTGCGATTTCTGAAGCTGGTGACTCGGATAAACTTCCTCCGCAGTAGAGGTGACTCTTGGTCTTCCTTTCCTGGGGCGGTCCTCATGTGAGCCAGTTTCTTTGTAACATTTGATGGTTTTTGCCACTGCACTTGGGGACACTTTCAAAGTTTTCCCAATTTTTCAGACTGACTGGCCTTCATTTCTTAAAGTAATGATGGCCACTCATTTTTCTTTACTTAGCTGCTTTGTTCTTGCAATAATACAAATTCTAACAGTCTATTCAGTAGGACTTGTAAGGATAGAGCATATCTTGGATATTCAGTAGGACTATCAGCTGTGTATCCACCAGACTTCTACACAACACAACTGATGGTCCCAACCCCATTTATAAGGCAAGAAATCCCACTTATTAAACCTGACAGGGCACAACTGTGAAGTGAAAACCATTTCCGGTGACTACCTCTTGAAGCTAATCAAGAGAATGCCAAGAGTGTGCAATGCAGTAATCAAAGCAAAAAGTGGCTACCTTGAAGAACCTAGAATATAAGACATATTTTGAGTTGTTTCACACTTTTTTGTTAAGTATTTCATTCCACATGGGTTAATTCATAGTTTTGATGCCTTCAATGTGAATCTACAATTTTCAGAGTCATGAAAATAAAGAAAACTGTTTGAATGAGAAGGTGTGTCCAAACCTTTGATCTGTACTGACATTATATATATATATATATATATATATATATATATATATATATATATAATATATATATAAAATCGCCTTTTATAAGACCTGATCAGGCCGGCACAGGTCTCTGGAGTTATCTTGGCCCACTCCTCCATGCAGATCTTCTCCAAGTTATCTAGGTTCTTTGGGTGTCTCATGTGGACTTTAATCTTGAGCTCCTTCCACAAGTTTTCAATTGGGTTAAGGTCAGCAGACTGACTAGGCCACTGCAACACCTTGATTTTTTCCCTCTTGAACCAGGCCTTGGTTTTCTTGGCTGTGTGCTTTGGGTCGTTGTCTTGTTGGAAGATGAAATCACGACCCATCTTAAGATCCTTGATGGAGGAGCGGAGGTTCTTGGCCAAAATCTCCAGGTAGGCCGTGCTATCCATCTTCCCATGGATGCGGACCAGATGGCCAGGCCCCTTGGCTGAGAAACAGCCCCAAAGCATGATGCTGCCACCACCATGCTTGACTGTAGGGATGGTATTCTTGGGGTCGTATGCAGTGCCATCCAGTCTCCAAACGTCACGTGTGTGGTTGACACCAAAGATCTCGATCTTGGTCTCATCAGGCCAGAGAACCTTGAACCAGTATGTCTCAGAGTCCTCCAAGTGATCATGAGCAACTGTAGACGAGCCTTGACATGACGCTTTGAAAGTAAAGGTACCTTACGGGCTCGTCTGGAACGGAGACCATTGCGGTGGAGTACGTTACTTATGGTATTGACTGAAACCAATGTCCCCACTGCCATGAGATCTTCCCGGAGCTCCTTCCTTGTTGTCCTTGGGTTAGCCTTGACTCTTCGGACAAGCCTGGCCTCGGCACGGGTGGAAACTTTCAAAGACTGTCCAGGCCGTGGAAGGCTAACAGTAGTTCCATAAGCCTTCCACTTCCGGATGATGCTCCCAACAGTAGAGACAGGTAGGCGCAACTCCTTGGAAAGGGTTTTGTACCCCTTGCCAGCCTTGTGACCCTCCACGATCTTGTCTTTGATGGCCTTGGAATGCTCCTTTGTCTTTCCCATGTTGACCAAGTATGAGTGCTGTTCACAAGTTTGGTTAGGGTCTTAATTAGTCAGAAAAGGCTGGAAAAAGAGATAATTAATCCAAACATGTGAAGCTCATTGTTCTTTGTGCCTGAAATACTTCTTAATACTTTAGGGGAACCAAACAGAATTCTTGTGGTTTGAGGGGTTGAATAATAAATGACCCTCTGAATAAACTTTTCACAATTTAAAAAAAAAATAAAAAAAGAAATAACATTCTTTTTTGCTGCAGTGCATTTCACACTTCCAGGCTGATCTACAGTCCAAATGTATCATAGTATCATAGTATCATAGTTTTTAAGGTTGAAGGGAGACTCTAAGTCCATCTAGTTCAACCCGTAGCCTAACATGTTGATCCAGAAGAAGGCAAAAAAACCCCAATGTGGCAAACAAGTTCCAATGGGGAAACAATTTCCTTCCTGACTCCACATCCGGCAATCAGACTAGTTCCCTGGATCAATACCCTTTCAGAAAATCTAATATACATAACTGGTAATATTAAATTTTTCAAGAAAGGAATCCAGGCTCTGCTTAAATGTTAGTAGTGAATCACTCATTACAACATCATGCGGCAGAGAGTTCCATAGTCTCACTGCTCGTACAGTAAAGAATCCTCGTCTGCGATTATGATTAAACCTTCTTTCCTCAAGACGTAGCGGATGCCCCCGTGTTCCAGTCGCAGGCCTAGGTGTAAAAAGATCTTTGGAAAGGTCTCTGTACTGTCCCCTCATATATTTATACATTGTGATTAGATCCCCCCTAAGCCTTCGTTTTTCCAGACTAAATAACCCCAAGTTTAATAACCTGTCTTGGTATTGCAGCCCACCCATTCCTCTAATAATCTTGGTGGCTCTTCTCTGCACTCTCTCCAGTTCAGCTATGTCCTTCTTATATATCGGTGACCAGAATTGTACACAGTATTCTAAGTGCGGTCGCACTAGTGACTTGTACAGAGGTAGAACTATATTTTATTCATGAACACTTATACCTCTTTTAATACATCCCATTATTTTATTAGCCCTGGCAGCAGCTGCCTGACACTGTCCACTAAAGTGAAATTTACCATCCACCCATACACCCAAGTCTTTTTCTGTGTCTGTTTTACCCAGTGTTCTACAATTAAGTACATAATCATAAATGTTATTTCCTCTACCCAAGTGCATGACCTTACATTTATCTACATTAAACTTCAATTGCCACTTCTCAGCCCAATCCTCCAATTTACATAAATCTCCCTGTAATATAAAATTATCCTCCTCTGTATTGATTACCCTGCAGAGTTTAGTATCATCTGCAAATATTGAAATTCTACTCCACATGCCCCCAAAAAGGTCATTTATAAATATGTTGAAAAGAAGCGGGCCCAATACTGACCCCTGTGGTACCCCACTATGAACTGAGACCCAGTCCGAGTACGTGCCATTAATAACCACCCTTTGTTTCCTACCACTGAGCCAGTTTTTAACCCAGTTACACATATTTTCCCCTATCCCCATTATTCTCATTTTATGTACCAACCTTTTGTGTGGCACCGTATCAAAAGCTTTTGAAAAGTCCATATACACAACATCCACTGCATTTCCCTGGTCCAGGCTTGAACTTACCTCTTCATAGAAGCTGATCAAATTAGTTTGACAGGATCGATCCCTCATAAACCCATGTTGATACTCTGTCATAAGGTTATTTTTCTTGAGATACTCCAGTATAGCATCTCTCAAGAAACCCTCAAGGATTTTACCAACCATAGAGGTTAAACTTACCGGCCTATAATTTCCCGGCTCAGTTTTTGTCCCCTTTTTGAATATTGGCACCACAATTGCTATGCGCCAGTCCTGCGGTACCGACCCTGTTATTAAGGAATCTGAGAAGATTAAAAATAATGGTCTATCTATCACAGAACTCAATTCCTGTAGTACTCTGGGGTGTATGCCATCCGGGCCCGGAGATTTGTCAACCTTAGTGATTTCGAGGCGGCGGCGTACTTCCTGCTGGGTTAAGCAGGTAATATTCAAGGGTGAATTTATGGTATCACTGGTCATGTCATCTGCCATGGCATTTTCTTGTATAAAAACTGTAGAAAAAAAGTCATTCAGCAGGTTGGCTTTACCCTCATCCCCTTCCACCATTTCACCAAGACTATTTTTAAGGGGGCCAACACTATCGCTTTTCAGTTTTTTACTGTTTATGTAGTTAAAGAATATTTTAGGATTATTTTTACTTTCTCTTGCAATGAGTCTCTCTGTCTCAAACTTAGCTAACTTAATTTGCTTTTTACATATTTTATTTAATTTTCTATAATTATATAATGCCTCATCACTACCTACCCTCTTTAATTCTTTTAAGGCTTTCTGTTTTTCTTTTATTGCTTCCCTTACAGCTCTATTTAGCTCCTATTTCTAGCATGTTTGTTCCCATAGGGTATATTTTCTGCACAAGCCCTATTCAGGATGCTCATAAAAGTCTCCCATTTGCTTTGTGTACTTTTATTACTTAGTACATCATCCCAGTTTATTGCAAAAGTTACAATGCCAAGTTAATTCCGAATGTGTAAACCTGCTAAATCTGCAGGGGGTTGAATACTACTTGTAGGCACTGTGTGTATATATATATATATATATATATATGTGTAAATATATATAGTTTAGTATATGCAGTAATAGTGTGAACGATCAGCTGATCGCTCTCATTAGCCGGCCGCCGGGTGATCAGCTGATTGCTCACAGAAGCCGGCCGCCGGGTGATCAGCTGATCGTTCACAGAAGCCGGCCGGCTTCTGTGAGCAATCAGCTGATCACCCGGCGGCCGGCTAATGAGAGCGATCAGCTGATCACCCGGCGGCCGGCTAATGAGAGCGATCAGCTGATCGTTCACACTAGCCAGCCACCGGGAGATCATCTGTTTGCTCTCAAAAGCCAGCGGCCGGCTATTGTGAATGATCAGCTGATCGTTCTCTCTCTCACGTTTTACAACGGAATCCGCTTTATGATGACAATGAATTCCAATTCTTGTCACCCGTTGTACAACGCATCAGTCACAAGCATCAAGCAACGCATGTGACTGATGCAAAACAACGGATATTTGAACCTAGCCTTATGCAGATCTTTTTATAATATTGTACTATCAGGGTAGGTTTTTCATTTCCTATATAGTTTGTTGTCGTCAGCAAAGATTGACACTTTACTATCAATCCCATCCACAAGGTCATTTATAAAGAGATTAAAAAGAATTGGTCCTAGCACAGATCCCTGCGGCACCCCACTGCTGACTATAGCCCAATAAGACAATGTACCATTTACAACGACTTGCCGTTTCCTGTTTTTTAGCCAATCCCTTACCCATGTGCTTATAGTTTCCCATAGTCTGTATTTCTGAAACTTCATTAGAAGACTGTTATGTGGTACAAAGAGTTTGATACTAGGTTTATCACCAGAGAAACTGAATGAACCATCACTTCCATTATGTAATATCTAACCTTTCAAGCATCCCACTAGAAAAAAAAATATGAACATAAGGACACGTAAAAAGCAAAACTGGCACGTAATCAGATGTCTCTGTAGAGGAAAAGCTGATAGAAGACTAGGAGGTGACAATGATGAGACCTTCTTAGCACCTTCAATGGCTGCTGGCTGAGGGGACACAATGTGACTGTATCTAAAATGAACATCTTTATTCAAAGGCAAAACCGAGGAGTAGGGATTTCTGTACCCCCATTCTGCACATTACAAGTCCGACATAAGTTTCAGACAGTAAAACAAATTTGAGGATTATGTTAGAATATGAAGGATATTTCTTACAGGTAAAATATATCTTTGTACCGTGTTAGCCAGTAGAGATTTAAAAAAAAGGTTTATTTAAAAGAACCGAGAGTCCTCAGAGGACTCAGTTTTTTGGATATTTCTTATGCATAAATACAAAACCACTACACAGACTATTTCCGGTAAACCAATAAGGTATTGTACCTCATTCCCCTGAATAGAATCCTTCAATCGGGTCAAATATGTAAAGAATGTTAAAATTTCCTGCTGGCACTAATGTTACTTCACAGATCTTAAAACTTCTCTTCCTCCTTACAAGACGACTTCGCTGTCTGCTACATTTCTGGACCAGTCTGACTTCACTTTTCCAGTCCGGCTATGTGGCAGTGAGGTAATGCTTCACTAAATAGCTTTACATACAAGTCATGTCTCCCTGTGACATTATGGAAGAAAGTAGTAAGGGGTAAAGGGAAATAAATAAATTGCATAAAATAACATAAATAAGATGTGAAGGTTAAACTGTTACTGTATATGTATGTGATAGGAAAGCTCTACCATGAAAGTTGTGTCTATATGGATGTTCGCCATTAGTCTGATTTCTGCAAAAATTCCAATAATTTCCTGTTGGAAACAAATACTGAGTCCTAAATGGAAAGGAACCTAAAGTTGGCGCGCAAAGACAAGAATCTAGGTCATACACAAAGTGAGATTTTTTTAATCACTAGCATTTTCCTAAAAGACAAAGTAAAAAAAGAAAAAAATGACAGTAAATATAAATTTTGTGTCTTTTTGTATAGACACTCTTAGGGGTACTTTGCACGCTGCGACATCGCTAGCCGATTGTAGCGATGCCGAGCAAACATTATCGCTACGGCAGCTTCACACGCACTTACCTGCCCTGTGACGTCGCTCTGACCGGCGACCCGCCTCCTTCATAAGGGGGCGGGTCGTGTGGCATCACAGCGACATCACATAGCAGGTGGCCAATAGAAGCGGAGGGGCGGAGATGAGCGGGACGTAAACATCCCACCCCCCTCCTTCCTTCCGCATAGCCGGTGGAGGCAGGTAAGGAGAAGTTCCTCGCTCCTGCGGTTTCATACACAGCGATGTGTGAACGAGGAACAACATCATACCTGTCGCTGCAGCAAAATTATGAAAATGACCGACACTACACAGATCACCGATTTACGACGCTTTTGAGATTGTTTATCGGTGCATCTAGGCTTTACACGTTGCGACGTCGTTACTGGCGCCGGATGTGCGTCACTTTCGATTTGACCCCGACGACATCGCAGCAGCGATGTCGCAAAGTACCCCTTAAGGTCTCTTAAAGGGATTATCTAGACTTATGATATTGATGCCTCATGCTTAAAGAGTACCAACCACTAGGATTTTACTATATAAAGTAAAGACAGTGCCATACTGGCACTAGGATGGTGAATACAAGCATATATTTTGTTGACGAATCGGATGCTTGGTTGCTGAAATATCTTTCATCAAAGTTGCAGAAATGCACTGCACTTTTATTTGTGTGTGCAGTGGTGCGGGTCTTTGTTGGTCAGATCCTCAGTGTATGTGCCTCCTCCGACGATGCTGAAAGCAGGTGATTGGTGGGGGTAGCAAGTGAAGAGCCCCCAATTATCTCTTATGGTTAAAACCCCTTTAACTTATATTTGGTTATATCTCAGTTTATAAAAGGTGGGTGAAAACTAATCTTTTCAAATTTAAATTTGCCAATATTCCACAAACGTTTGATTGATGGCAAATAAAATCTCAATACTGGTAAGGATATAATTGTTTGTAAAGTACAAATAGGGGAGAGGACAGAGTGAGAGAAAGAGACAATCCTGGTAACCATTAGAGCTTACACTCTACAGGAAAGTGAGAAATAAAGGAACCCACTGACCATATATTGTTAACACTCTTCAAGAGAGAACAGGAGAGCTCCCTGCTGACCTTAAAGGGAACTTGTCAGCAGGTTTTTACCACCTCATCTGACAGCTGCATGATGTAGGCAAAGAGACCCTGAATCCAATGATATATCACTTAGATTACTGCCTGCAGCTGTTCTGGCACAATCTGAATTTTTAGGTTTAGTCATGTAGCAGAGCTGATAAAGCTGTCCCCGCCCACACCAGACTCTCAATAGGTATGGTACATTGACAGTGAGGTGTCAATCAGAGGAGGGGGAGTGTCAAACTTCTCTGCATATGAGTTTATGGACCTACAATGATAAGAGTCCTACTGCTTAAATAAACATAGCAAATAAACAAAAGATCTGACTGTGACAAGACAGGCATCCCTGAACTTTCTATGGTAACACTTGAAGCATGCTGGCTTTAGCTTAACCCGTGCTGACTGATTCCCTTTAAGAACTTACCCTCTACAGGAGAGACTTACCCAGTGACTCTAGAGATAAAAAATGATTCTGCCATAAAACTGTGCTATTTTGGGAACCACTGATCTGTGATGGCCCAGGCACGGACCACCACTGTACAAGGTACGATAATCCGCATGATATCATACCTGCAGGACATGATGGGGAAGCCTGTGTGGCCTTGCAAAATGATTTTAGCTCTGATGCTTCAGCATTGAGGGAAATGGTGCCGGGCAAGTTTTGTTTAATTTTCTTTTTGCGAACCGTGAATCGAATCTCAATGTATTCAAATTTGCGTTCAATACTCAAATTTAAGGAAATTTGTCTTAAACTCTATCCATCACGGATCAATACACTCATCTCTAGTTATAACTAATAAGGTCACTTGTACGGATCTCAAACAGACTGCAACCAAAACATCTACAACACCTGCCAAGCAAAATCACCATGCCAGCAAACAAGCACAGTGGCTCAGTGGTTAGCACTGCAGTCTTGCAGCGCTGGGGTCCTGGGTTCAAATCCCACCAAGGACACCATCTGCAAGGAGTTTGTATGTTCTCCCCGTGTTTCTGTGGGTTTCTTCCGGATTCTCCAGTTTCCTCCCACACTCCAAAGACATACAGATAGGGAATGTAGATTGTGAACCCCAATGGGGACAGTGATGATCACATCTGTAATGCACTGTGAAATTAAAAGCCCTATATAAGTCAGCAAAATAAATAATCATCGGCAGCATATAGCCCCGTTTTCACATGGGAAGATGTGCTGCCCGCCACAACACAATGCTGTATCTGGACAGAACAATCTTATTAAAGACCGGTATTCCCCATACAGATTATGGCGGCCCATTTGAACGGGCACCGGTGGACTTGTATAGTTGATTGGGACTTGTTAATTAACAAGAATTGTGTAAATGGCTGTATAGAGTCTAGTCTGGGCAGGATGAAAAGATCTTACACAACTAATTCCTTAGGTGACTGCTATTATCCAGTAATATTCCTGGAGTGTGCCCTCCAGATTTTTTTTAACAAGTAAAGCTAATTAAGTATCACCCATCCTGGCTATTAGTTATCTTCAGCAATAGCCAACAAAAAACCTGAGCCCAAAAAGGTATCTGACTAATATATTAAGGTACCGTTACACTTAGCGACGCTCCAGCGATCCCACCAGCAATCTGACCTGGCAGGGATCGCTGGAGCGTCGCTACATGGTCGCTGGTGAGCTGTCAATCAGGCAGATCTCCACAGAGATCAGCCACCAGCCACCAGCGACCCGTGTAACGATGCTGTGCTTCGTAACCATGGTACACATCGGGTTACTAAGCAAAGCGCTTCGCTTAGTTACCCGATGTGTACCTTGGCTACGTGTGCAGGGAGCAGGCAGCCGGCTTCTAGCAGCTGCGGACGCTGGTAACCAAGGTAAATATCGGGTAACCAAGTAAAGCCTTTGCTTGGTTACCCAATGTGTACCTTGGTTACCAGCGTCCGCAGAAGCCGACTCCCTGCTCCCTTCACATTCAGATCGTTGCTCTCTCTCTGTCAAACACAGCGATGTGTGCTTATCAGCGGGAGCGCAACGAGTAAAAAATGAACCAAAGCAGTGTGTAACAAGCAGCGATTTCACAGCAGGGGCCAGATCCTTGCTCAGTGTCCCACAAAGCGAGATCGCTGATGAGGTCACTGCTGCGTCACAAAACCTATGACTCAGCAGCGATCTCGCTAGCGATTTCGCTATGTGAGAAGTACCCCTTAGGATCACCTTCTTCCAGTCTTATCTTTGTTCAAGTGATTACAGTTAAACACTAAGGTTCTGTTCACACTAGAAAAAGGATTTTTCTCAAGAAATTTCTTTAGTCTTAAAGATTAGCGCACTTGCGGTCAAAAAATGCACCAATAACGCACTGAAAACCGCATGCGTTTTTACCGTGGTTTTGTGCGTTTTTGATGCGTTTTTGGTGCCTTTTTTCCCCGCAGGTTGGTCCCTGCGTTTTTTTTACCATTATCTATGGCAAAAAATGCAGGCACCTGCAGAAATGACGTGACATGCACATTCTTTTTCTCAAGAAATTCTGCAGAAAGAATGTTCTTGAGAAAGAAAACGCAGTGTGCGCACAGCTATTTGTTTTTCCATAGGTTTTGCTGGGAAATGTTTGCAGAAAGGTTACAACCATTTTCTCAAGAAATTTCTGCAGCAATAACGCTAAAAAATAAAACGGGTAAAAACGCAGTGTGTGAACAAGGCCTAACTTTTGTAGCTGATGGCCCTTTAAATATAGCACTTAAAATAACCCCTTTATAGTACTGCTCATGTTTCTCAATAAACAGTCTGATACACAGTGAATGGTGATGACTGATCTCAGAGAGTCTCTGCCACAGAAGGTGCCAAGTGTTAATCTACATACACTGGAGATCAAAATTAGAGAACAACACACAATTTCCTAAATGTTAAGGTCATTGTGTAGTGCTATGTGATTATATCCTAACATGAGTACACTAGCAGTATTTTAAGCTTATTTTATAAATTAAATTTATTCCAAAAGCACATAATAAAAATGTAAATGAGACAAATGAAAAAGGACACTGATCAAAATTAGAGAAGACTTTCAGATACCTGCAAGTTGTTGGTGTTGATCTGGCACCTGGTGCTAATTTCCATAATTACCTGATAAACCCTATTCAACTGGCAGCCTAACCTTCCAGTTTGCACTGACTCTGCAAAAATGGTGTGCCATTCCAAAGTGACTGAAACCCTCCAGCAGCAGATTGTCCAGGTGAAGGCCAAATAGGTGACCCTATCAGCCATAGCAAGAGAAGTTTGTCATTCGAAGGCTGTGACTTTGAACATATTGCATCTTTATAAAATCACAAACTCTTTCAAGTCACCCAAGAAGGCTGGTCACCCTCGAAAGACAAATGCCGGAGAATCTCCATGGGTAATCGTTTTAACACTGCAGCTAGAATTACTCAGAAAAGGGTAAGGATCTGTCTCGTCATAGTGTCACGACTTTTAAGACCATTTGGACTGAAACCCCACTTTGCAGTGACCAAACCACTCATTAGCAGATATAATCAAAAGGCTAGACCTTTGGTGAGGAGCATGTTGTGTGGTCAAAGGAGAAGTGGTCCACAGTTCATTTTAGTGATGAAAGCAAGTTTAATTTATTTGGTTCCGATGGAAAACATTATGTTCGTGGACAAACTGGGGAAAGACTGAACCCAAAGTGTGTTAAGAAGTTAGTGAAAGGTGGTGGAGGAAGTGTCATGGCTTGCGGAAGGTTTTCTGCAGCAGGAGTTGGACCTCTCATACTGCTACATGGCAGAATGAATGCAAGTGTGTATCAGAATCGTCTTCAACAACACGTGGTTCCTTAATTGTGTTCATCACTCAATCAGCCAGAAATTTTCATGCAAGACAATGCCCCCTGTCATACAGCAAAACAGGTAAATCAGTTCCTTGAAAGAGAAAACATTGAAAAAATGAAATGGCCAGCCCAGTCCTGATCTAAACCCAATAGAAAAACTCTGGAAAATCCTTGGTAACAAAGTTATGGCCAGGAAACCCACAACAGTCAGAGAACTGTGGAAGAGACTGGAAGAAGAGTGGACTGAAATCATACCAGAGCAGTGTGAGAGACTAGTGATGTCCTGTGGCCGCAGATGTGCTGAAGTCATTCAAAGCAAAGCCCTGTGCACTTCCTAATGATTGGTGACTGTTGTTACCTTCAGAAAATTTACTTATAATCTTTCTCTGTGCTACAGTCATTGCTGTTCTCTAATTACGATCATCACGTTTTGGGAAAAATAAAGATTTAATGTTGATAAACTTTGGATCTTTTGGAAAACACTGTTCTAGTGGCATGGTGTACCCCTTACAGAAAACCTTCAAATATTGATCAATGTAGAAGAAATTATTTCTGACAAAAGCAAGTGATCATGCATTGTTCTCTAATTTTGATCTCCAGTGTACATGGGATACGACTATGTCACTTTAAATGTTCAATAGATATTTCAAACTTTAGTATTTTCAAGATAGCTACAAGCTATACCCCTCAGCAGTGTATGGTGCCCTGCATCCAATCATGGCTTAAGTGAGGCATCTGGAGAAAATGTATCGTTGGTTTACAATGTACAATCAAATAAGATACATATTACTAATTACATTAAAAAATTGCATCTTTCACAGTTAAATTTAGCTTTGACACCAACTGGAAAGTGTAGTTCCATATTCCAAACAAGTTCTCCATTAGCCACGTGCCAGGCTCCTAACTTTGGTGCCAAGAGTCAATGATACTTTAATTCATAGTGCCAGTAATATGATGTGATGCTATAGGTTAATGATTTCATAAACAGGACTGTTGGGTCGGTAAGCGATAGTTCTGACTCCAACTTTGATTCCTCTTTTTTTTTCCAGCCTCGGACTCCAACTCCTTTATAAATGGCCAATAAATGGTAATAATATATTAACTGTAGTAAAACGATAACATTAGAAACCATTAGAACTTCTTTTTTTGCTAAATAGGTGTTTTAAACTGATAAAATATAGGTTATTAGTATTTCTAAACTTGTCCAAAGTCCTCTGAAATGTAAGAGTTAATACAGATGACTTCCTCCATTAGGTTGAATATAATCATGTATGGAAACTGATGCTTACTTGTCTCCCGTGTTCTAAGGTGGCCTCAAATAGTGAGTTGGCCACAAATAGTGAGATGGCCACAAATAGTGAGACTTGTCACCACTTGTCATAGGTACACAATAAATAGCTGGAAGGTTAACAACCTCAAAGCCACGTAGTTGGGGAACAATTCTTTACAGCAATGTACATCTTTATTAAAGGGAACCTGTCAGGTGCAATATGCACCCAGAACCACGAGCAGTTCTAGGTGCATATTGCTAATCCCTGCCTAACTGTCCCTGCATCTAGAAGTATAGATAAAGAGATCTTTAGAAAAAGGATTTCTAAAGATCCTTTATGATATGCTAATGAGCCAAAGGACTAGTCTCAAGGGTATTAGTTACACCAACTAGTCAGCCCACAGGGACGTGCTAACCTGCTATTCAATTTCTAGCATCATCAGCGGTGATGAGCATACCGGTGTCCATTGCCACCGCTTCAGAATGCCGGGTTTAGGGTCAGTGCGCATGATCACAAGTCCCAGCATTTCGGGTCATGCGCACTATGAAGCCGGGTCTACGTGTCCCAGCTTCAGAGATGTCTACTACACATGACTGGAAGTATCGGGACTTCTGATCATGCGCACTGAGCCTAAACCTAGCGTCTGAAGCAGTGACAATGGACACAGGTATGTGCGTCACCGCCGATGAAGCTGGGCATTGAATAGCATGTTACTTACATGCTAAGAGGGCAGACTAGTTGTTACTTGAAAAGTTTGCTTTTTATTCAGGCATCAATTGCATAAAATGAAGCCAAAATACAAACACTGCAATAAGGTGATGGAGCTTGATCGTCACCATTTTATTGTCTCTTTCACAAATGAAACATATATATTTTTTAGTAAATGTATTAAGGTTACCCTGTCAGAACGTTCTATACTCATCAGGTACCATCTCCTACTAAGATCATCTCTAGTCCAGGGAGAAACCGAGAATTCGTAGCAGCACCTGATGAGCTCCTGTGAATAAAATTGTGAAAATCTTCCCTGATGTTGTATACACTTACTACACTGATGTCATAAATGGACATTAACATTGTAAAGCAAGTTATGAATACATCGATGCAATTAAAAGTTATTCACTCCCCCACTGCAAAGTAGGTTTAAAAGCTAATTTTACAAATTTAATTTCTGCAGATTTGCAATAAACCAAATCAAATAAGAACTATCCCAACAATTTTTGATGGGATTTTAAGGAAGCTATTGAAACATGCAAACCCCAAATCATTGGTGAACTGGAGGTCATTGCCCAAGAGAATGGGCTAAAACTCCTCAGGATTGCTGCAGGGAGCTGGTGCTAGCTATCATGTTTGAGGCAGGTTATAACAGCCAGAGTTGCTCTTCTAAGTTGTAGTGCTGTCGTCTCTGCAAAAATGTCGACTTACGGCCCCGGCCGAGTTTCTTCATCCCCCGCACTTCCTCAGCCATCTACGTGTGCTGCTGCCTTTTTCCCCTCCTAGGCCCTGTACATGCCGCACAGGGTTCCCAGGAGTGCACCTAAAATGCGTGCATGCACACCAGGCCCTCCTCTTAAAGGCTGGTGTGCCATTTCCTGGAAATGCCCCTCAGCTTATGGCTGAGAGGCACTGTGTATGTAAGGTACGCTCCCATTAGGGGAGGTGCCTGCCCAACGCATTCAGTTTGTGTTCCAATCTCCTAAATAGTTGTCAGGTCCCGTTACCCCTGTGTCCGTCACCTGTAGCTGCCTTCTCATACCTGCTTATCCCTGCGATGCCCACCATTCCTATCTGTACCCTCTTGGTCCAACCTGCATCAGTCATCCCGCCTGTACCTATTTATTTCTGAGTCTGTCACCTGTCCTGGACTCAGCTGACACAGTCCGTTCCGGTCACTGCCGTGGGAGTGGTACCTAGCACTTGCCTCGCGGTGGGCGCTTAGTTAAGCCCCTCCCACTAAAGGGTAAGCCCGGGTCACCCCTGTGGTCCAGTGGGTCAACTAACCCTGCTTGCTGCCCTTACAACCAAAGGGGTTGAATAATTGTCAGACAGTAATCAAAGTGCCACTCTGTGTTACATTTGGAGAAACCACTCGTTATACTAGTTGCACTGAGATATTTACATTGCTCTTATTTGACTCGTTTATTGGAAACGACAGAAAGTTTGCACATTTTTCTAATAACCCTAATTTGCAAAGTTGGTTGAATAATTTTGTTTACAACTGTATATAAAAGACTTATGTCATTGATCTCCTGTATTTATTAGTAAATATACATAAACATTTCTAGCCCTCATACAGACAATCAACAAAACTGTTAAGTATTGGTAGTGATTTATTTTCAAAACACTTAATAAATGACCTTGTAATGAAGCGTCTGGTAGAGGATTTCTTACTGAAGGATATCTATGGTAGATGATGTCTTTCTGAGGGATATCTACGGTATAGGATGTCTTACTGAGGGATATCTATGGTAGATGATGTCTTACTGAGGGATATCTATGGTAGAGGATGTCTTTCTGAGGGATATCTATGGTAGATGATGTCTTTCTGAGAGATATCTACGGTATAGGATGTCTTACTGAGGGATACCGGCCACCGTTTTGGACATTTTCAGTTATTTCAATTTTGATCTGATGCAATACATTATACGGTAAAATACTGCACCATCCTTTTTTCCATCAGTGATCTGAAATATGAGTGGACTTTGCTGTATGTTCTGCACTATGGTCCCCCTGACACGGAGGTTCCTGCCCACCAGACCAAAGTGTCATCAGTAAATGGCTGTAGCGGTCACATTGCCTCCCTTGCCAGGCTTTCCCCAGGCCTCACATACTCTATGCTTGCAGCATTTTGCAACATAATTTGGGCTTTTTCCATGGAAAATGTCATTTATATTCATACATATAACCTGTTACATGGGCTCATCTGTTTTTTTTCTCGCATATCTGTACCAACGTATGTAACAAATCAGCTAGAAGAACCATCTGCAGTATGAGGATGGATAACAGAACCGTGCTCCTATAAGAATAAACAATATACATATCCAGACATTGATGCTCATATATAATTAAGGTGCACACATTCACCGGATTTAATCCCGTCCCAACCTTTTCAATCAGGATTTATCTTATGCCATTGCGACATTGCCAATCCACAGATGTCGCCCATCAAGGACATTCTCGGCATACATTTCTATAGAAGCTTCGTTAAACTGATGGATTTTACACGCCCTCGTTATCAATCAAAAATCTCACGAACTGAAGTCTGCGATGCAAAGGGTTAATCTTGCCTCTTACATCCCTTCATGAAAGGTGTTCAGAAGGATGCAGGTCTGGATGTTTAAAGCACAGTGGATCTGTTAAGAAACCATGTACTCCTTTCATGCTCCCAGCCCTGAGGCCATACATTCCTGCCATTTGAAGATTCAGCTACTTCCAAAGCCTTGCTTCAGCAGTCAGGCAGGGAGAGCAGCGCAGCTGGATGCTGTATAAGTCCTATGTAAAGCTGGTATGGATATTGCTAAGCAAGTCTCATGCGTCCGGGTCATTGGATTTGACCACTATAATGCAGCCTGGAGGCTAAATGTATGTGAATATATCTATATGTGTATATACAAGTCAAGCGCTAGTTTAGTTCTATGTTCCAAAAAGTGACAAGATAATATCTATACAAAGTAACATAATACTGTACGGTAACACTGTACAATGCAAATGACAAAGGTCACCGGTGCAGAATAAATGACAAACTGGTGCAATTTCCCAGCACCGTAACACACCAGTAATGCAGCGAACCCAACGCTCCTACGACTGCATTCCACAAGAAGACATTCTATCCCGGTGACAAACCTCACAAATACACACACATACAGTACAGTCCAGCCTGATGAAGGCTTCTGCTCTCCAGCAGTCATACCGCAGACCCATCCCAGCCCACTTACTTTGTATGACTGAGGTCGCTGTCACTGGACCATCCACACTGCTGGTTCCCTGCTCGCCTGTGCTAACTCTCCCCCAGCACCAGCCTCAGCAGCCGGAAGCTAATTCCAGCTCACAGCTCTCAACTCAGGAAATAATTCCCAGCCCCTCCTTCCCCCTTCCCTATTTCTTCATTGGAATGAATAGAACCTGAACAGTATGGAAAGACTGTTGGCGCCCCCTGCTGTACACTGCACGTGTATAACGCAGGCGATAAATGGAGCTTATGAGGTAATATTGACCATTATCTTACTGGACCTGTTGCATAGATATCAATCAGTGCTTAGTCACACTTGCTTTAATGTGGAACTTCTTTCCCTTCTTTTTATGTTCAAATTGTGTTCACTTTATTTGTTGTGCGTATTACACTGGTCAACACAAAATAATCCACAGCAAAGGTAATATGTCTGTTTTATGGTGTTTGATGTGCTGATGCCAAAAATATGCTTAGTTTTGCTCTATCACATAAAGTTTCTGAGATAGAAGTATTTTTGTTATTTGTGCATTTTCAGTGTATGTTGGGCCCCTCATGTGATATGCTCAAGTTGTTCAAATGGTCTTCGTGACTGGTTGAATATGAGGAAAGTGGCTACGCCATTGCTGTTCCCATGATTTGGAGAGAACCCAAAAAACATAGTGATGACTGCTACTTTTGTTTTGTCAAACTGAACGGCTTTACTACAAAGAACAAACATAAGATTAATTACCCTGAACTTGAATCTGCGATTACGCCAGTTCCACATGATGGTACCTTGCCAGTTCCTGTACCACCGTTCAAAGCAAGAAGGCCTGCGGAGACACCATCACATGTTTCTCAACGCTGGCAGGAAACTAGCCAGATCTCTCACCCGGAAGGAACAACCACGGGAAGGGCAGTCTCCAGTCAAGGAGACTACCTATGCCAAACATGGTATCCATCCACAGACAGCCGTTTCGGGGTATTTGCCCCTCATCAGTGTGGAGTAGGAATCTGGCTATTACTGTGCAGAATTATTAGGCAACTTCATAAAAACAAATATACTGCCATCTCACTTATTTATTTTCACCAGGTAAACCAATATAACAACACAAAATTTAGAAATAAACATTTCTGACATGCAAAAACTAACCCCCAAAAAATTAGTGATCAATATAACCACCTTTCTTTATGATGACACTTAACAGCCTACCATCCATAGATTCTGTCAGTTGCTTGATCTGTTTACGATCAACATTGCGTGCCACCACAGCCTTCCAGACACAGTTCCGAGAGGTGTACTGTTTTCCCTCCCTGCAGATCTTACATTTTATGAGGGACCACAGGTTCTCTATGGGGCTCAGATCAGGTGAACAAGGGGGCCATGTCATTATTTTTTTTATCTTTCAGACCTTTACTGGCCAGCCACGCTATGGAGTAGTTGGATGCATGTGATGGAGCATTGTCCTGCATGAAAATCATATTTTTCTTGAACGATACTGACTTCTTCCTGTACCATTGCTTGAAGAAATTGTCTTCCAGAAACTGGCACTAGGTCTGGGAGTTGAGCTTCACTCCATCTTCAACCCAAAAAGGTCCTACAAGTTCATCTTTGATGATACCAGCCCATACCAGTACCCCACCTCCACCTTGCTAGTGACCTGCCCCAGGGCCGTGGGGTACTCGGTTCCGGGTGTTGGTTAATGGGATTATGTCACGGGGGCCTGTGCCCGGTTCCGTGGCCCTGGTGGTCGCTGAAAGTCAATAAATAATAAAAATAAAAAAAAAATAAAATAAAAAAAATTAATAAAATAAATAAATAAATAAATAAAAGTATTTTGTGACGCCACCTACGGTTCCAGTATGGTTACTGGGGCTGCAGGTCAGACCTCTGGGGTGATGGTTAGGCAGCCAGTTGTTTACGCTTCCCGTAGGTGAAGCGGGGTCCCCAGTTTTAGTAGTACACAGATATGGCGGTTTTTCTTCACAGACTTTTCAACTGTCACTTTAGTGCAGCAGCCTATGGCTTCTCAGATGAAAGAAATAAAGTGCGTCACACCAATTCATTAACTCTGACCAGGTTTTACTTGCAGGTGTTATTAAAAGGGGTTCAGTTTCTGATGTTACAGTTTTTGGTGATCTGGGAACAGTTCAGGATCTCTGCACCAGGTCAGTTGTGTGGCCTCCCTGCTGCGCTATGTTTCTCCTTGGTACTAGGCTGCCTGTAGCTATATCTCGTCCTTCTCTCACTGTCTTCACCTGTATGGCAGGCGGCGGGAGCTTCTCTAAGGGGCACTGCTGTACTCACTGCGGTCCCTAAGCTCTGTGTAGCGGCTTTGCCTTCAGGTGCTGCTGCGGCCAGGAGATCTGCAGTCTCCCTGGCCTCCGGTCTTTATTGCTGGGCAGATTAGATCCCTCACAATCTCAGACGCCGGTGTCCGATAATCAGCGCTGTTCCTTTGGGGATGAACCGGTCTGGCTCCACCTCCCCGGTCACTCCTCTTTTGCCTCACTCTTGATCCCTCAGGCGGTCACACAGTTACTTGTGCGGGCTAAGCACTGCCCTCTCCATTTTGATGTCTTCCCTCACTCTCTGCTTGCACAGTCTCCTCTTCTCCAACTGTCAACTGTCTCTCTGACTCCGCCTCCAAACCTGGATTTAAAGGGGACCTCACCTGAAATCGACTTGTAGAGCTCCCCCTCCAGGCTTGGAGTGGAAATGTTGTATGTGGGATTAGCTAATGTGGAGATCCTTCCCTGCCCAGGTACAGGTATATTTGTGGCAACTGAACCCTGGGGTGCCACACTAGCGTCTGAGTTGGAGTGGAGCTCTCTGCCCTTTAATGATTCAGCCTCTGGCCCATCCATCTGGCCCCATCAAGAGTCACTCTCATTTAATCAGTTCATAAAACCTTTGGAAAATCAGTCTTAACATTTCTTGGCCCAGTCTTGACGTTTTATCTTATATTTCTTGTTCAAAGGTGGTCGTTTTTCAGGCTTCCTTACCTTGGCCATGTCCCTGAGTATGGCATACCTTGTGCTTTTTTATACTCCAGTAACGTTGCAGCTCTGCAATATGGCCAAACAGGTGGCAAATGGCATCTTGGCAGCTTCACGCTTGATTTTCCTCAATTCATGGGCAGTTATTTTGCGCCTTTTTTGCCCAACACACTTCTTGCGACAATGTTGGCTATTTGCCATGAAACACTTGATTGTTAGTTGATCACACATCAAAGGTTTGGCAATTTCAATACTGCTGCATCCCTGTGCAAGACATCTCACAATTTTGGACTTTTCAGAGCCAGTCAAATCTCTCTTCTGACCCATTTTGCCAAAGGAAAGGAAGTTGCCTAATAATTAAGCACACCTTATATAGGGTGTTGATGTCATTACACCACACCCCTTCTCATTACAGAGATGCACATCACCTGATTTACTTAATTGGTAGTTGGCTCTCAAGCCTATACAGCTTGGAGTAGGACAACATGTATAAAAAGTATCATGTGATCAAAACACTGCAGCGTAAATGCATGCGTCCTACGTCCCCTGCACAATCTATGTAGATTGTGCATGATACGTGCGTACGTTGGTTTTTTGAACGCAGTGATTTGTATGCAAAAATTTTGACCCAAATCCGTGCGTTCATAAACGCAGCATGTCAATTAATTTATGCGCTTTGGATGCAGCTCCCACTCTGTCTATGTGGGAGCCATAGTGCATGAAAGTGGCTTTTTTTCTTCTGAAACACTGCATCCATTATGCAGTATTTCTGCAGTGATTTGAAGCGCACATGTGCTTTCAAATCGCTGCAGAATATTCAGCATTTACGTGCAAACAAGTGTCGCGGGCGGAGGAGGGGACGTCGTGCTCTCCCACTGCTCGGGTCCGGCTGCCGCTGCGGCTGCTGCTGCCACTGCTCGGTGGCTCGAGCGATGGGCCGGATCCCGGGGACTCGAGCGGCGCTCCTCGCCCGTGAGTGAAAGGGGATTGGGTTTTGGGATAGTTTATTGTCCGTGACGCCACCCACGGTTGTGGTGATTAAGTGGACACCACCGCTGCTCTTTCTGGGAAGCCCGGGAGTGATGGTACGGAGCAGCCAGTTGTTGATTTGCCCCTCCATGGGTAGGGGTCTTGGTGCTCCCGGGGCCCAGTGATGGGGTTGGTATGGTGGACAGGCGGGTATGGGGCCTGTGGAGGTGCAGGGGCGCAGGGGCAGCGCTGTGCCGCACGGCACGGAGGTACTCACTCAGCCAGTAAACACGACACAGTTCTCGGTAAACAAACGGCTGGTTGGACGGGTCCCTCGGACGGTTCACGGCGCTGCGGTTCCCTGCAGTTAGCGGTGACGGTCTCTTCCCTGCACCTATGTCTCTTGGTAGTGATGGGTCCCCACCGGTTACCCACTCCTCAGCTTCAATCTGGGCCGAAGGAGCCCTACTTTGCCCGCAGGCGCTGGCCCTGGGAAACTGGTGCCCTGGCGGTGGCGGTGTCTCCCCTTCACGGTCGGGCTGTTGCCTTCAATCGGGACTTGGTTGTTAGGAGACAGAGGTCCCCTTCACTGAAGGATTTAGCAAATTATGGCGACTCCTAGCCTTGCCGGGATCCGAAAGGCCCCTGCCCTGGTGCTGACTGTTCTTCGTATACTGCTCCAGTACCGCCGTGTCACCACCCGTCCGCAGTCCTTCCAGCAACCTCCAAACAGTCCCCCTGCAGACTATCACCGCCGTCTGCTGACCTTGCTGTCACAGTCCGGGGCACACACCCGGACCAACTTCAGGCTTGCTTAACTGTTCTTTTTCACTTCTTTACTCCTCTTACAAGCTCCTCTCCTTTGCTCCACTACCACTTCACTTCCTAACTGTTCTCTGTTCTGCCTGGTTCTTCCCGCCTCCAGGGCTGTGAACTCCTCGGTGGGCGGAGCCAACCGCCTGGCACACCCCCTGGTGTGGACATCAGCCCCTAGAGGAAGGCAACAAGGATTTTAGGTTAGCCTTGGTGTTCCTGCAGGGAATGTGGGGTGCATGTGATGTTGTGACCTGTGACCCCTGGCTTGCCCAGGGCGTCACATTCCCCCTTAGCAAAACGCAGACCGTCCTCGGGCTGCCCGTCCAACACCGGTTTTATTTTCCTTTTGTTTTTCTGAAAAATATAAAAAACTGTAACATATATACAAGTTATGACATCATCCCACATCGGGAGGTTCAGTGCTTAAATGTTGCAAACATTAACACGGTTAACGGTTACGGTCTCCACTCTCTCCCACCCAAGTAACCTGGCCCTGATGCTGCCCCTAAAACCCAGGCAGCACCCCTTGACCCCAGTCCAGCACAAGTTACCCGAGCGGGATCTGTCCTTCAACCTCCAGAGGGTAGCCACCGGTTCCTGTGGTGGCTGGGCCCCAGCCTGCTCTGCTGTGGGCCCTCCCTCCAACCTGCCTCTCCGGAGGCGGTAATTGCTGAAACGGTAACGGTAACTCAACTTATTTACATGCCACTTAACGTTTGTGGTTGCCCTGCAAGTTCACGGGCTTGTCCATGAGCAGTTCCTCATGCAAAACAACTTGTCAAATGGTCCCCACGGGGACAGCGGTGCTGGCAACGGCCGGTTTCCAATCATGGTAGAATCAGGTGACTTTTCGGTAATCATTTTGCTTATCATCCTTTTTCAAACTTTTTCAAACAAACACACACAGACTTCCTGACCCCCTCTTTAAAGGACGGTCTCCCTGTACCTAAGTGGGGGCCTACCTAGGTTGGGACGGGTGGACCTCCGGGGTCCGGTGTCAGTGGGGCTAAGCAGTGGGGCAGAGGGAACAATCGGTTCCTCCTCCCGGCTATCGTGTGGGGCAGGCGGAGGCATAGGGGAGCTGGTCACAGGTTCATCCCTGGACACTGACACTGGTTCTGGCTCACGGTTGACCGCTTCCACCACTTCTTCATCCACAGGTTGTGGGAACAGTATCACTGGAAGAATCACCGCACCGTTCTTTGTAGGCCAGTCTGCTGGGAAGTCACCCATCACAGTGTGGATCACCTCTTTTGCCTTCTCTGCTGGTGGAGGAACAGGTACTTCAGCCATCGCCCTCAATGCTGGTGGGCACCTTTTCAGATGGTCCCGGGAAACCGTGGCCAAGGTGCCCCCTTGGTCACGACTGATCTGGTAGGCCTTTCCATCTTCCCATCCTGTGGGTTGGACGACGTACGGGATTTGTTCCCATTGATCATCCAGCTTGTGGGTTTTCCTCTTCCGCTTTAACACCACATCTCCAGGCTGGAAAGGGCCCGCAGACGCTTTCTGATTGAAGCGCTGCTCCTGTTGTTCTCGACTCCGACTTAGGTTCTTCTCCACATACTCCTGAATCTGTCGGTACTGCACCCTCCGCCGGGTGTCCCATTCAGCCGTTGAGGGGAGTGTCTCTGGGGCTTCCAGTCCCATTTCCAGGTCCACCGGCAGTCGGCCAGGCCGAGCCCTCATCAGATACGCTGGGGTGCACTTCGTTGAGCTACACGGGATATTGTTGTACATATCGACCAAGTCAGGCAGCTTCTCCGGCCACAGGTTCCGCTCCTCCAACGGCAACGTTTTGAGGAGGCCAAGGACCAGATGGTTCATCTTCTCACACATACCGTTGGTCTGGGCATGGTAAGGGGTGGTTCGGATCTTCTTGCAGCTGTACAGCTGACAGAACTCATGGAACACCTCCGCCTCAAAGGCTGGACCTTGGTCGGTAAGCACCTTCTCAGGGTATCCATGGGGTCGACAGAAGTAAGCTTGGAACGCTCTAGCGGCGGTACGGCCGGTTAAGTCCTTGACCGGGACAACCACCATGAACCGGGAGTAATGATCTACTATGGTCAGAGCGTAAGTGTACCCACTTCGGCTGGGGGTGAGCTTTACATGGTCCAAGGCGACCAGCTCCAGCGGTTGGTGTGTAACGATCGGGCGTAGGGGAGCCTTCTGGCTGGCTTCATCCTTCCTCCTCAACGTACAAGGACCGCACTCTCGACACCAGGCCTCCACAGACTCCCGCATCCCACTCCAATAGAACCGCTCCCTCAACAGCATCTCCAGCTTCTTCCACCCGAAGTGGCCGGCACCATCATGGTACGCCTGCAGAACAGTGGGTACATCAGCTTGGGGAATAACCAACTGGCGGATTTTCTCATGGGTCTTCGGGTTGATCAGCTCACGGTACAACCTCCCCTGGTGTAGACACAGCCGGGTCCATTCCTTCCACAAGCGTTGGGCTTCAGCTGGGGCAGCAGGGTCCATCCCAGCAGCGCCTCGCTCCATCAGGGTCTTGAGTAGGCGGACAGCGGGCGCCTGATTTTAAGCTTCCTGCCACTCCTGACTGGGCAGCGGATCCAGGTTCACCCGTTTTTGGTGGACATGTACCTTCTCAGTTGGTGGCCGGTGGAATGCAGGCAACTCGATCTCCTCGAGGTCATCATCCTCACACCCACCTTCTGACAAGTGGGGCATCAGCATTAATGTTGACACGACCGGCCCTGTATTTGATGGTGAAGTCATAGTTGGCTAGTCTGGCCACCCACCGCTGCTCCAACGCGCCCAGTTTGGCCGTGTCCAGGTGAGTCAACGGATTGTTATCCGTGAAAGCGGTGAATTTTGCTGCGGCCAAGTAGTGGCGGAACCGCTCGGTGATAGCCCACACCAGTGCCAGGAGCTCGAGCTTGAAGGAGCTGTAGTTCTCAGGGTTCCTTTCAGTCGGCCGGAGTTTTCGACTAGCATAGGCAATCACCTTCTCCTTTCCTTCCTGGACCTGGGACAGGACTTCCCCCAAACCCACATTGCTGGCGTCTGTGTAGAGGATGAATGGGCAGCCGTAGTCAGGGTACGCTAGGACCTCTTCTCCAGTCAAGGCCGCTTTCAGCTGACGGAAGGATTCCTCATGCCTGTCCTCCCACACCAGTGGGGCTCCGATGGGTCTACCACCTTTGGTCTGTCCCACAAGGAGGTCTTGCATGGGAGCAGCCATCTTCGTGTACCCCTTGATGAAGCGCCGGTAGTACCCCACCAGACCCAAAAACTGCCTTACTTCCCTCACGGTGGTTGGCCTTGGCCAGTCCTAGATGGCAGTGATCTTCTCAGGGTCGGGGGCAACACCTTCCGCACTCAACACATGCCCCAGGTACTGCACTCTGGGTTTCAGCAGGTGGCACTTGGAGGGCTTCAACTTCATCCCGTATTTGGCAAGGGATGCGAACACCTCGGCTAGGTGCTCCAGATGGGCTTCATACGTCTGAGAGTACACAATCACATCATCCAGGTATAACAGGACGGTCTCGAAGTTCAGATGTCCCAGACAGCACTCCATCAGCCGTTGGAAGGTTCCAGGGGCATTGCACAGCCCAAACAGCATACTATTGAATTCACAGAGCCCCATTGGGGTGGTGAAGGCGGTTTTCTCCCGGTCTTCCGGGGCCACTGCCACTTGCCAGTACCCACTGGTGAGGTCAAGGGTAGAGAAGTAATTTGCGGTTCTCAGTGCGGCCAAAGACTCTTCAATACGGGGCAGAGGGTAGGCGTCTTTATGTGTTATCTGATTGATCTTCCGGTAGTCCACACACATCCGCATGGTACCATCCTTCTTTTTGACCAGTACCAACGGAGCGGCCCAGGGACTACAGCTGTCCCGAATAACCCCTGCCTCCTTCATATTCCTCAACATATCTTTGGCACACTGGTAATGTGCAGGGGGAATAGGCCTGTACCTCTCTTTGATAGGGGGGTGTTCACCGGTGGGGATGTGGTGTTGGACCCCTTTGATCTGCCCAAAGTCTAGTGGATGTTTGCTGAAAACCTGTTCATACTCCCGCACCACCCTGTATACCCCTGCTTTGTGATGTGTAGGGGTATCATCAGTGCCCACGTGTAGCTGTTGGTGCCACTCATTTACCTCCCCTTGAGGCGGGGAAGTGCTGGTGGTAGGTGGGGAGACTGAGGGAATGGCTTCGTGGATGGTGTGGGGATCCAGGGTGAGCAGCTTGGCAATGGTGGCATACCGGGGAAGCCTGACTTCTTCCTCCCCACAGTTCAGCACCCTCACGGGCACTCTCCCCTTCTTTACGTCCACCACCCCTCGGGCGGCCATTACAGTGGGCCAGTGCTCGGAGGGTATGGGCTCCATCATGGCAGGGTAGTCACACCCCTGAGGCCCTACTGCTGCCCTACACCAAATCATCATCTCACTCCTAGGGGGAACAATCAACGGAGCAACATCCATCACTCTCACTCCACCAATCTCTCCTCCTGTTGAGTTTACATGCTGGCGGTACATCAAGGCGCGGATCTCACGCTGCACAGCTCTCTGTCGGCTCCCCACCGCCGTGGCGGCCAGATGTTGCAGTAGGGCCAACACATCACCCATACAGTGCTCCATCACATTGGTTCCTAGCACTATCTTCGGGTTATGATCACTGGGTTCATTCATAATCACAATCATACCCTGGTGTTGCAGTTCAGCTTGCCCCACTGTCATAGCCACCTGTTTATACCCCACTTGGGTCAATGGGAGTCCATTAGCAGCAATTAGCGTTATACTAGTATCTGGGGGTGCCAGCTCGTCTATCCCCCAATACTGCTGGTACAATGTGTATGGTATGGTGGTTACCTGTGATCCAGTGTCCAAAAGAGCCATCACCGGTATGCCGTCCACAGCCACGGGGATGATGGGCCGGGCCCCGATATACCGGTCCCGCCAGTCTGGGGGGCCACGGGGTTCTACTCCTGAGGATTGGCCCGGGGCCCCAGGGGTTGCTCGTTTAACGGGCACTGTCGGAAGTAATGCCCAGGCTTACGGCACTTGTAGCAGGTTGGAGGTCTGCTCCGTGGGTTGTTAGCACTTCTTCGCTGCATCCAGGGGACATCCTCAGGGCTGTCGGCAAGCTGTATTTGTGCTGGAGGCTGAGATCTGGTCAAAGGTTGGAGTGCAGCAAGAATCTTGGCAAGGTCTCCGTCCATGCGACGGACCTGGGCTGCCAGTTCCTCCATCGTGCTGCTCGGGGCTGCAGGTATTGAAGAGGTTGGTAGGGCAGGGGCCACCACAACGGGGGCCGCCTCAATGGGCCACGGGGCTGGCTCCAAGATTTCTGAAGCTGGGGGTTGTAGTGCTTTAATGGCCCGTTCCTTTAACACGGCAAAGTCCACATCAGGGTGTTCTAGGGCCCAGAGCCGGAGTTGTTTGCGATCCTCAGGGGACCTCATCCCCTGCACAAATTGCTTTACTAACATCTTATTGCTGTCCGCCTCATTGATAGGATTCACCCGCTTTAGCGTGCGGAGGGCGGTTTGCAGACGTAAAGCATAGTCCCGAATGCTATCCACAGCCCGTTGCCGGCACTGGTAAAACTGCATCCTCAGCTCAGCTTCAGTCCGGGTCTCAAAGGCAGTCTGTAGCTTCTCAAAGATGGTGGCTACAGAGAGCCGGTCCCCCTCGGCCCAGGTCTCCGCCTCCTGCTCAGCCGCACCGGTTAACTGGCCCAGCACTACCGTCGCATGTTGCTTATCGGTCAGGGGGTACAGTTCTAGCAACGGGTTAAGCTTTTTCCGGAAGACCTGTAAAGCATCAGGTTTCCCGTCATACTGCGGTAGCCAGGTAGCTCCGGGCGCATAGGGCAAGGAGAACGGCATCACCTGAGCGAGCGCGGGGGCCACGGCACCTCCCGCCAGCGCGGCCGGGCCCTGGGCAGGCCCATTCCCATCCGCGGGTGCCACTGCGGCTGCGACCACCGCTCCTCCAGCGGCTCCGTCGGGCGCAGACATCTTGTTTCCGTCCCCCTTAGCCTCTTTCCGGCCCCTCCTCTCTCGGGGCGGGGTTTTGGCCTTCGCGCCTCTGCTACTCGAGAAGACGCTCGAGCGGGAACTTTTCGCGCCAAAGATGGCGACTTCTGAAATTTTCCGGCCGGATACCTCCGGCGGTCACAAGGCGCACCTCTACCCAACGGCAGAGCGGTAAGATCCTGTTTGTGACGTCAAGTTGTCGCGGGCGGAGGAGGGGACGCCGCGCTCTCCCACTGCTCGTGTCCGGCTGCCGCTGCGGCTGCTGCTGCCGCTGCTCGGTGGCTCGAGCGATGGGCTGGATCCCGGGGACTCGAGCGGCGCTCCTCGCCCATGAGTGAAAGGGGATTGGGTTTTGGGATAGTTTATTGTCCGTGACGCCACCCACGGTTGTGGTGATTAAGTGGACACCACCGCTGCTCTTTTTGGGGAGCCCGGGAGTGATGGTACGGAGCAGCCAGTTGTTGATTTCCCCCCTCCGTGGGTAGGGGTCTTGGTGCTCCCGGGGCCCAGTGATGGGGTTGGTATGGTGGACAGGCGGGTATGGGGCCTGTGGAGGTGCAGGTGCGCAGGGGCAGCGCTGTGCCGCACGGCACGGAGGTACTCACTCAGCCAGTAAACACGACACAGTTCTCGGTAAACAAACGGCTGGTTGGACGGGTCCCTCGGACGGTTCACTGTTACGAGGGGGACCCGGGGAAGCGTGCCAAGATGGGAAATGGACTGCTTCCGCCGGTCAAGGTCCACTGTGCGGTGTAAGGGACCGCCGCTATGGTGGGTGAAGAGTGAGCGGGTTGCTGCTAGCGATCGTCTGGAATGTCACAGACGATCTATGTACACCGATCTGCCCTAACCCGTGAGAGTTGTATGGCACAGATCTCACGGCTCGGTGTACCTGTTGCACGGGGAAGCACAGAGGTGCCCACGCACGTGTGCCAGTGGAAGTCACGAGAATATGGCACGAGGGTAGCACAGAGGTGCCCACGCACGTGTGCTTTCAATAACCAGGTGAGTCCAAAGGAGACTTGAGGAGCTCACCTGGGACAGGAACACGGCCTGTTGACGGGGGTACTGCCGGAGCAGCAAGGCAGGAACACGGCCTGCAAATGAGGTACTGCCGGAGCAGCAAGGGCCAAGCCCACAAGAGACAGTAATGCCTGAGCAGTGGCGTGGCAGCACGCTGCCAGACATCCAAACATAGAAGGACGGTCGCGCGCCGCCATGATGGCAGGGGGAGCTTTTAAGGAGGTGTAGCTCCACCCAAGGGCGGGCGCGAGACGGGCGTGACTCAATCAGGGTTCGTGACGTCCTGGCCCAGCCAGTCAGGATTCAGCACATCACCAGCCTCGTCATGGGGCCGTGTGATATCAGTGAGCGAATCAGAAGACGTCACGTGGAGCACATGCTCATCCTCCTGCCTCTGGGTCATAAAGGCGGGATCCCCGGTTTCACAATGTGCAGAGACATGGGAAGTCTTGCTGCTTCCCTGAGCATCTATTCTTTGCACACTGCGCAACTTCCCAGAGCCTCCAAGATGCTGAGCAGGAGAGCTCGTGGCAGGCAAGGGATGGGAGACCGCTCCATTCCCTGGAAGGGGAGAACCACTAGGTGTCACCCTTCTGCTGTGTCTCAGAGAAGGCAACTCCTGCAGACTGCACAGTCTCCCAGACCTTTGGTGCTGCTGAGCAGTAGGGCTCGTGGCTGACAAGGAATGGGGGACCACCTCATTCCTTGCAACAAGAGAGCCACGACATGTAACAGTTCACGGTGCTGCGGTTCCCTGCAGTTAGCGGTGACGGTCTCTTCCCTGCACCTATGTAAAGTCTCTTGGTAGCGATGGGTCCCCACCGGTTACCCACTCCTCGGCTTCAATCTGGGCCGAAGGAGCCCTACTTTGCCCGCAGGCGCTGGCCCTGGGAAACTGGTGCCCTGGTGGTGGCGGTGTCTCCCCTTCACGGTTGGGCTGTTGCCTTCAATCGGGACTTGGTTGTTAGGAGACAGAGGTCCCCTTCACTGACGGATTTAGCAAATTATGGCGACTCCTAGCCTTGCCGGGATCCGAAAGGCCCCTGCCCTGGTGCTGACTGTTCTTCGTATACTGCTCCAGTACCGCCGGGTCACCACCCGTCCGCAGTCCTTCCAGCAACCTCCAAACAGTCCCCCTGCGGACTATCACCGCCGTCTGCTGACCTTGCTGTCACAGTCCGGGGCACACACCCGGACCAACTTCAGGCTTGCTTAACTGTTCCTTTTCACTTCTTTACTCCTCTTACAAGCTCCTCTCCTTTGCTCCACTACCACTTCACTTCCTAACTGTTCTCTGTTCTGCCTGATTCTTCCCGCCTCCAGGGCTGTGAACTCCTCGGTGGGCGGAGCCAACCGCCTGGCCCCCCCCCCTGGTGTGGACATCAGCCCCTGGAGGAAGGCAACAAGGATTTTGGGTTAGCCTTGGTGTTCCTGCAGGGAATGTGGGGTGCATGTGATGTTGTGACCTGTGACCCCTGGCTTGCCCAGGGCGTCACACAAGCCCTTAATGATAAGGAACTGAGATCTTGGAAAAGCTTGAAGTGGATCTGTGAAAACTTATTAGGAAAAAAATATGTCACCAGAATATGTTGAAGGTGTTGAGGAACTGCTAAATGCATACCAGTGTCTTGGATGTCGCATGTCTCTGAAAATGCACTTTTTGCATTCACATTTAGATTTCTTCCCTCAAAATCTTGAGGAGGTAACCAATGAACAAGGCGAGCAGTTTCACCAGGACATTAAAGTAATGGAACACCGCTACCAGGGTTTTTGGAATGATTCCATGATGGCAGATTACTGTTGGATTGTAATACTTATGTAGATACACTGGAATCTAATAGCGTGGAATATAACAAAACTGAGACAAAGGTTGGGTGAATACTCTGTATTTAACAAACAATAAACACAGTGTACAAAGGCAAAGACTAACAGAAGGCAACTACAAATAAAATATAAGTACAACCGCACTATTATAGTATATGACACTATTATGTGATACGCGCAAGTTTAGACTTAAGCTGGGTTTACACACTGCAACATCGCAAAGGACATCGCTGTAACGTCACCGGTTTTGTGACGTAACAGCGACCTCCCTAAGTCTCTGCTAAGTCGCTGGTGAGCAGTCAAACAGGCAAACCTGGCCAACAACGCAACAGCGATCCGGACCTGCAGAGCGACCTAGCTGGTTGTTGGGGACGTTGATAAGCAGCCTTTTGAAAGGGAAGTTGCTAACAAAGTCGCTGCAAAGTCTTTCACACACTGAAACTTTCCAGCGATGCTTGCTGCACAGCGGGAAACAAAGGACCTAGGAATGGTCCTGAACGATTTGTAACGATTACAACTTCACAGCAGGGGCCGGGTCGCTGATAGGTTTCACACACTGCAACATCGCAAACAACATCGCTATTGCGTCACAAAACCGGTGACGTTACAGCGATGTCGTTTGAGATGTTGCAGTGTGTAAACCCAGCTTTAGATATAAGTCCGCACAACAAACTAGTGCATGAATGTACAGAATATTGTAAGCACCGCCAGCAGAGGTGAAAAATCCAAAGACGTAAACACAACAAACAGGTGGTGAAAGTCCAGGATAATGTTCACAGCAAACAGGTGGTGAATGTCCAGTATTATGAGCAAAGCAACAAGTGGTGAAATGTTCAGGGTATTATATGTGCTACAGAAAAACTATATACATTTTTGAAATCAGGACAAAAAGATAATTGAAAAAAGTACAAAGTCACCTGCGATGATTACAAAAAATATTTTTTGAAGACTTGTGTTATTATTATTATTATTATTTACTACTATATTTATAGTAGTACTATATACTACTTTATCGCTGTAAGGGAAGCAATAAAAGAAAAACAGAAAGCCTTAAAAGAATTAAAGAGGGTAGGTAGTGATGAGGCATTATATAATTATAGAAAATTAAATAAAATATGTAAAAATCAAATTAAGTTAGCTAAGTTTGAGACAGAGAGACTCATTGCGAGAGAAAGTAAAAATAATCCTAAAATATTCTTTAACTACATAAACAGTAAAAAACTGAAAAGCGATAGTGTTGGCCCCCTTAAAAATAGTCTTGGTGAAATGGTGGAGGGGGATGAGGGTAAAGCCAACCTGCTGAATGACTTTTTTTCTACAGTTTTTATACAAGAAAATGCCATGGCAGATGACATGACCAGTGATACCATAAATTCACCCTTGAATATTACCTGCTTAACCCAACAGGAAGTACGCCGCTGCCTCGAAATCACTAAGGTTGACAAATCTCCGGGCCCGGATGGCATACACCCCAGAGTACTACAGGAATTGAGTTCTGTGATAGATAGACCATTATTTTTAATCTTCACAGATTCCTTAACCCCTTCAGCCCCCAGCCTGTTTTCACCTTAAAGACCCGGCCATTTTTTGCAATTTTGACCAGTGTCACTTTGACAGGTTATAACTCTGGAACACTTCAATGGATCCTGGCGATTCTGAGATTGTTTTTTTGTGACATATTGTACTTCATGTCAGTGATAAATTTAGGCCGATATGTTTTGCGTTTATTTGTGAAAATTTCGGAAATTTGGCGAAAATTTTGAAAATTTTGCAATTTTCAAAATTTGAAATTTTATGCCCATAAATCTGAGAGATATGTCACACAAAAAAGTTACTAAATAACATTTCCCACATGTCTACTTTACACCAGCGCAATTTTTGAAAAAAAAAAATTCCGTTAGGAAGTTAGAAGGGTTCAAAGTTCATCACCAATTTCTCATTTTTCCAACAAAATTTACAAAAAAAAATTTTTTAGGTACCACATCACATTTGGAGTGATTTGAGAAACCTAGGCGACAGAAAATACCCAAAAGTGACCCAATTCTAAAATCTGCACCCCTCACTCTGCTCAAAACCACATCCAAGAAGTTTATTAACCCTTTAGGAGCTTCACAGCAACCAAAGCAAAGTAGACGAAAAAATGAAAATTTTACTTTTTTAACACAAAAATGTTACTTTAGCCATAAAAATTAGTATTTTCACAAGGGTATCAGGAAAAATGCATCATAAAATGTATTGTGCATTTTCTCCTGAGTACGCAGATACCCCATATGTGGTGGTAATCAAATGTTTGGGCACACAGCAGGACTCGGAAGGCAAGGAGCGCCATTTGAATTTTTGAGTGCAAAATTAGCTGCACTCATTAGCGGACACCATGTCGGGTTTGAAGACTCCCTGAGGTGCCTAAACAATGGAGCTCCCCCACAAATGACCCCATTTTGGAAACTAGAGCCCTCAAATATTTTTTCTAGATGTTTGATGTGCACTTTGAACCCCTGGGGGCTTCACAGAAGTTTATAACGTTGAGCCGTGAAAAGAAAAAAAAATTTTTTTACCACAAAACTGTTGCTTCAACCAGGTAGCTTTTTTTATCACAAGGGTATCAGGAAAAAATGCACCATAAAATGTATTGTGCATTTTCTCCTGAGTACGCAGATACCCCATATGTGGTGGAATCAAATGTTTGGGCACACAGCAGGACTCGGAAGGCAAGGAGCGCCATTTGAATTTTTGAGTGCAAAATTAGCTGCACTCATTAGCGGACGCCATGTCGGGTTTGAAGACTCCCCGAGGTGCCTAAACAATGGAGCTCCCCCATAAGTGACCCCATTTTGGAAACTAGAGCCCTCAAATATTTTTTCTAGATGTTTGATGTGCACTTTGAACCCCTGGGGGCTTCACAGAAGTTTATAACGTTGAGCCGTGAAAAGAAAAAAAATTTTTTTTACCACAAAACTGTTGCTTCAACCAGGTAGCTTTTTTATCACAAGGGTATCAGGAAAAAATGCACCATAAAATGTATTGTGCATTTTCTCCTGAGTACGCAGATACCCCATATGTGGTGGAAATCAAATGTTTGGGCACACAGCAGGACTCGGAAGGCAAGGAGCGCCATTTGAATTTTTGAGTGCAAAATTAGCTGCACTCATTAGCGGACGCCATGTCGGGTTTGAAGACTCCCCGAGGTGCCTAAACAATGGAGCTCCCCCATAAGTGACCCCATTTTGGAAACTAGAGCCCTCAAATATTTTTTCTAGATGTTTGATGTGCACTTTGAACCCCTGGGGGCTTCACAGAAGTTTATAACGTTGAGCCGTGAAAAGAAAAAAAATTTTTTTTACCACAAAACTGTTGCTTCAACCACGTAGCTTTTTTTATCACAAGGGTATCAGGAAAAAATGCACCATAAAATGTATTGTGCATTTTCTCCTGAGTACGCAGATACCCCATATGTGGTGGAAATCAAATGTTTGGGCACACAGCAGGACTCGGAAGGCAAGGAGCGCCATTTGAATTTTTGAGTGCAAAATTAGCTGCACTCATTAGCGGACGCCATGTCGGGTTTGAAGACTCCCCGTGGTGCCTAAACAATGGAGCTCCCCCATAAGTGACCCCATTTTGGAAACTAGAGCCCTCAAATATTTTTTCTAGATGTTTGATGTGCACTTTGAACCCCTGGGGGCTTCACAGAAGTTTATAACGTTCAGCCGTGAAAAGAAAAAAAATTTTTTTTACCACAAAACTGTTGCTTCAACCAGGTAGCTTTTTTTATCACAAGGGTATCAGGAAAAAATGCACCATAAAATGTATTGTGCATTTTCTCCTGAGTACACAGATACCCCATATGTGGTGGAAATCAAATGTTTGGGTGCACGGCAGGACTCGGAAGGCAAGGAGCGCCATTTCACAGCAAAATTGGTTGGAATTATTAGCGGACGCCATGTTGCGTTTGGAGACCCCCCTGAAGTGCCTAAACAATGGAGCTCCCCTACAATTGACCCCATTTTGGAAACTAGACCCCTCATGGAATTTATCTAGCTGTTTAGGGAGCTCTTTGAACCCCTGGAGGCTTCACAAACGATTGTGATGTTCAGCCAGGAAAATATTTTAGTTTTTTTACCACAAAATTGTTTTTTCAAACAGGTAGCTTTTTTTTCCACAAGGGTATCAGGAAAAAATGCACCATAAAATGTATTGTGCAATTTCTCCTGAGTACGACGATACCTCATATGTGGTGGAAATCAATTGTTTGGGCGTACGGCGGGGCTCAGAAGAGAAGGAGCGCCATTTCACAGTAAAATTGATTGGAATTATTAGCAGACGCCATGTTTCATTTGGAGACCCCCTGAGGTGCCTAAACAATGGAGCTCCCCCACATGTGATCCCATTTTGGAAACTAGACCCCCCCCATACAAAAAAAATTAGTTTGGCGAAATAAAAAATACAGACATCAGTAGAAAAAAAAAAAAAAATGAGCGCCTGCCAAGACCAGTGCCAAACGTGAGAGCAATGCACGAGTCTCGCATCGCATCATCCACTGCAGTCTGGAAGCGAGCAACTGCGCTGGATAATGCGATGCGAGAGGGCGGGGAGGCAGATGAGAAAGGGCGCAGCGGATGGAAGATGGGAAAGGGCGCAGCGGGTGGAGGAGCGGCAGAGGATGGGAAAGGGCGCAGCGGATGGATGATGGGAAATGGCGCAGCGGATGGATGGGAAATGGCGCAGCGGATGGAGGAGCGGCAGAGGATGGGGGGGGAGGTGATATGGGGATACCTACCTTACAGGATGGATCTAGGCAGCAGGATCACAGCAGACAGAAGAGGCAGCAGATGAAGGAGGCAGCAGATGAAGGAGGCAACAGATCGAGGAGGGTGAGAGGGGGCAGTAGATGGAAAATGGGAGAGAGCAGGCAGCAGATCGGGGAGGGGGGCAGAGTCTGATGGGAAAGAGAGATGGCACATGGAGGAGGGGGGGCCCCGGGGGGAGGGTGGCTTGCAGCACATGTAGGGGGAGGGTGGCTTGCAGCACATGTAGGGGGAGGGTGGCTGGCTTGCAGCACATGTGGGGGGAGGGTGGCTGGCTTGCAGCACATGTGGGGGGAGGGTGGCTTGCTGCACATGTGCTGCAAGCCAGCCACCCTCCCCCCACATGTGCTGCAAGCCAGCCACCCTCCCCCCACATGTGCTGCAAGCCAGCCACCCTCCCCCCACATGTGCTGCAAGCCACCCTCCCCCCACATGTGCTGCAAGCCACCCTCCCCCCACATGTGCTGCAAGCCACCCTCCCCCCACGTGGGGGGAGGGTGGCTTGCAGCACATGGAGGGGGAGGGTGGCTTGCAGCACATGTGGGGGGTGGCTGGCTTGCAGCACATGTGGGGGGAGGGTGGCTGGCTTGCAGCACATGTGGGGGGAGGGTGGCTGGCTTGCAGCACATGTGCTGCAAGCCACCCTCCCCCCCACATGTGCTGCAAGCCAGCCACCCTCCCCCCACATGTGCTGCAAGCCAGCCACCCTCCCCCCACATGTGCTGCAAGCCAGCCACCCTCCCCCCACATGTGCTGCAAGCCACCCTCCCCCCACATGTGCTGCAAGCCACCCTCCCCCCACGTGGGGGGAGGGAGGCTTGCAGCACATGGAGGGATAGGAGGTGTGGCGATGGAGAAGGGGCAGCCGATGAAGGAGGCGGCGGCGGCTGCCGATCGGGAACAGTGGGGGCCGATTCGGGGGCAGCAGCGGCTGAAAAAGGTGGGTGCGACGGCGGCGGGGACAGTGGCGAGCATGGCGGCGGGGACAGCGGTGGATCGGGAGCGGCGGCGGGGACAGCGGCGGGGCGATCGGAGACAGCGGCGGGGCGATCGGAGACAGCGGCGGGGACAGCGGTGGAGGGGAGCATGGCGGGGCGATCAGAGACAGCGGCGGGGACAGCAGTGGAGCGGGAGCATGGCGCTGGGGCGATCGGAGACAGCGGCAGGGACAGCGGTGGAGCGGGAGCATGGCGGGGCGATCGGAGACAGCAGCGGGGACAGCGGTGGAGCGGGAGCATGGCGCCGGGGCGATCGGAGACAGCGGCGGGGACAGCGGTGGAGCGGGAGCATGGCGGGGCGATCGGAGACAGCGGCGGGGACAGCGGTGGAGCGGGAGCATGGCGCCGGGGCGATCGGAGACAGCGGCGGGGACAGCGGTGGAGCGGGAGCATGGCGCCGGGGCGATCGGAGACAGCGGCGGGGACAGCGGTGGAGCGGGAGCATGGCGGGGGCGATCGGACACAGCGGCGGGGACAGCGGTGGATCGGGAGCAGCGGCGGGGCGATCGGGGACAGGGGCGGGCGGCGGGGACAGGGGCGGGCGGGCGGCGGGGACAGCAACTTACCGCTCTCCTCGGCTTCCAGGGACGGTCACAGGCCGCAGATCCACATTGATTGGAGAGAGCGGTCACAAGACCGGTCTCTCCAATCAGAGCTGGGTGCGGGTGAAGCATCGATCACCCAGCTCCAGCCAATGGCCAGTGCTACAGCAGCACTGATCAGGGCTGGATTTCAATGTTCCAGCCATTTTCAATGGCTGGAACATTACAGTGGCTGTAATTGGCTGAGCGGCGTTCGTCAGCCAATCACAGCCTCTGTAGGTTCAGGGAGGAGGCACCACCCCTCCTGAGGTCAGGCAGAGGTCCCCTCCTTCCCGAATCTACCGTTTAAGTAAACAGATTTCACTCCCCGGGGCTCCGGGACCGCTATTTCGCCATGACGTACTGAGTACGTCATGGGTCGTTTAGCACCATGTCACCATGACGTACTCAGTACGTCCAAGGTCGTTAAGGGGTTAATAACAGGGTCGGTACCGCAGGACTGGCGCATAGCAAATGTGGTGCCAATATTCAAAAAGAGGACAAAAACTGAGCTGGGAAATTATAGGCCGGTAAGTTTAACCTCTACGGTTGGTAAAATCCTTGAGGGTTTCTTGAGAGATGCTATACTGGAGTATCTCAAGAAAAATAACCATATGACAGAGTATCAACATGGGTTTATGAGGGATCGATCCTGTCAAACTAATTTGATCAGCTTCTATGAAGAGGTAAGTTCAAGCCTGGACCAGGAAAATGCAGTGGATGTTGTGTATATGGACTTTTCAAAAGCTTTTGATACGGTGCCACACAAAAGGCTGGTACATAAAATGAGAATAATGGGGATAGGGGAAAATATGTGTAACTGGGTTAAAAACTGGCTCAGTGATAGGAAACAAAGGGTGGTTATTAATGGTACGTACTCGGACTGGGTCTCAGTTCATAGTGGGGTACCACAGGAGTCAGTATTGGGCCTGCTTCTTTTCAACATATTTATTAATGACCTTGTTGGGGGCATGCGGAGTAGAATTTCAATTTTTGCAGATGATACTAAACTCTGCAGGGTAATCAATACAGAGGAGGATAATTTTATATTACAGGGAGATTTATGTAAATTGGAGGATTGGGCTGAGAAGTGGCAATTGAAGTTTAATGTAGATAAATGTAAGGTCATGCACTTGGGTAGAGGAAATAAAATGTATAATCATGTACTTACCGTATTTTTCGCTTTATAAGACGCACTTTTGTTCCCCCAAATTTTGGGGGAAAGTAGGGGGGTGCGTCTTATAAACCGAATATACGGGGTATACATATATATATATATACTGCAGGGTCCGCTCTGGAGCGGTGCTGGGGGCAGGTGAAAACTGCGGGCGGCAGCGTTGGATCTCCTGCTCCAGCTCATATAATATGCACAGCCGCTGTCCATCAGCGTGGTGCTGAAACCGCATCACGCTGATGGGCTGGGGCAGCGGGGCATATTATATGTGCCTGTGCTCCCTTTGATCGCACATGATCCCCCCTGTGTTAGATATGGCCCCCATACTGCTGCCCATAGTAAAATAAAAAAAGCTTTACTTACCTCCAGCGCTGATCTCCTGGTCTCCTGCTGCTGCTGTCTGTGATAAGGCACACAGAGATGATATCACTCTGCCATGCCGATCACAAGACCGGCAGCAAGAACCAGGAAGTGGAGGAGGCCGGAGCTCAACCCCACGGAGGGAGACACATGGATTACAGCGCTGAGAAGGTAAGGAAAGAGTGTTTTATTTTATTATGGTCAGCAGTATGGGGGTCATATCAAACACAGGTGAGATGTGCCATCTATAGTGGCCATGGGAAGCAGTATGGGGGCCATATCAAACACTGGGGAGATGTGCCATCTATAGTGGCCATGGGCAGCAGTATGAGGGCCATATCAAACACAGGGGAGATGTGCCAATTATAGTGGCCATGGGCAGCAGTATGGGGGCCATATCAAACACAGGGGAGATGTGCCATCTATAGTGGCCATGGGCAGCAGTATGGGGGCCATATCAAACACAGGGGAGGTGTGCCATCTATAGGGGCCATAGGCAGCACAGGGGGTTGTGTCCCAGCACAAGGGGGCTATATTCAATATAAGGGGGCCATATCCAGATTAAGGGGGGCTAATTTTATGATGGGGGGCTATGAGGGACATATACCCTATATGATTTGTTAGACGGACACTGGCATCATAAGATGGACCCCATTTAACATTAAAAAAAAAAAAATCTCTTTTCCTTCACCAAATTTGGGGGTGCGTCTTATAATCAGGTGCGTCTTATAAAGCGAAAAATACGGTAATTGTAGAACACTGGGTAAAACAGACACAGAAAAAGACTTGGGTGTATGGGTGGATGGTAAACTTAACTTTAGTGGACAGTGTCAGGGAACTGCTGCCAGGGTTAATAAAATAATGGGATGTATTAAAAGAGGTATAAGTGTTCATGAAAAAAATATAGTTCTACCTCTGTACAAGTCACTAGTGCGACCGCACTTAGAATACTGTGTACAATTCTGGTCACCGATATATAAGAAGGACATAGCTGAACTGGAGAGGGTGCAGAGAAGAGCGACCAAGATTATTAGAGGAATGGGTGGGCTGCAATACCAAGACAGGTTATTAAACTTGGGGTTATTTAGTTTGGAAAAACGAAGGCTTAGGGGGGATCTAATCACAATGTATAAATATATGAGGGGACAGTACAGAGACCTTTCCAAAGATCTTTTTACACCTCGGCCAGCGACTGGAACACGGGGGCATCCGCTACGTCTTGAGGAAAGAAGGTTTAATCATAATCACAGACGAGGATTCTTTACTGTACGAGCAGTGAGACTGTGGAGCTCTCTGCCGCATGATGTTGTAATGAGTGATTCACTACCAACATTTAAGCAGAGCCTGGATGCCTTTCTTGAAAAATGTAATATTACCAGTTATGTATATTAGATTTTATGACAGGGTGTTGATCCAGGGAACTAGTCTGATTGCCAGATGTGGAGTCAGGAAGGAATTTTTTCCCCATTGGAGCTTGTTTGCCACATTGTTTTTGTTTTTTTTTTGCCTTCCTCTGGATCAACATGTTAGGCTGCGGGTTGAACTAGATGGACTTATGCGGGCTTTACACGAGACGACTGATCGTGCGATGCATCGTCGGAGTCACGGTTTTCGTGATGCACATCCGGCATCGTGCATGATGTCGTCTCGTGTAACACCTCCTAGCGACGCAGTATCGCTCACAAATCGTGAGTCGTATACTCGTCGCTAGGTTTCATAAAATTGTTTAATTAAAATGGCGGCGGTTGTTCATCGTTTCCGTGGCATCACACGTTGCTCCGTGTAACACCCCGGGAACGATGAACAGCAGCTTACCTGTCTCCCGCGGCACCCGCCGGCTATGTGTAAGGAAACAAGTGGGCGGGATATTTACATCCCGCTCATCTCCGCCCCTCCGCTTCTATTGACCGTCTGACGTCGCTGTGACGCCGAACGTCCCTCCCACTCCAGGAAGTGGACGTTCGTCGCCCACAGCGAGGTCGTCCAGAAGGTAAGTACATGTGACGGGGGTTAAACGAGTTTGTGTGCCACGGGCAGCGACTTGCCCGTGACGCATAAACGACGGGGGCGGGTACGATCGATCATGCTATCGCACAATCGGTCGTCTCGCGTAAAGCAGGCTTTAGAGTCTCCCTTCAACCTTAAAAAACTATGATACTATGATACTATTATAGGTGCCATTTATTTCATGGCGCTTTACATGTGAAAAAGGGTATAGATAAAAACAAGTACAATAATCATGAACAATACAAGTCACAGACAGGTACTGGAGAAAGGAGGACCCTGCCCGCGAGGGCTCCCAGTTTACAGGAGATGGGCTTTATGGAGTTGGTTATTTTTCATGAGAATTTTTGAATCTTTGAACAGGTTTTGCTACCCCATTTGAAAGCAGCATAATGACGGGGCAAAAACCCTGACTCCAGCGATGTTTCATTTACTGGGCTGCTTGCTATAGTTTGATAACAATAACTGCTGCAGATCTACCAGTTCTCTGAATGCTGAGCTCTGTATAACCCTGACAACACCTCTGACTGGCATCTTCCAGTGTATACTGTGCATAGGTTTATAGCTCATGAATATAGAGGACTATATGGCAGTTTAAAGCTCACGAATATAGACAACTACATGACAGTTTAAAGCTCACAAATATAGGGGACTACATGGCAGTTTATACCTCACAAATATAGGGGACTACATGGAAGTTTATAGCTTACGAATATAGGGGACTACATGGAAGTTTATAGCTTACAAATATAGGGGACTACATGGCAGTTTATAGCTCACAAATATACGGGACTACATGGCAATGAATAGCTCACGAATTTAGGGTACTACATGGCAGTTTATAGCTCACGAATATAGGAACTTCATGGCAGTTTCTAGCTCACAAATATAGAGGACTACATGGCAGTTTATAGCTTCCAAATATAGGGGACTACATTGCAGTTTATTGCTCACGAATATAGGCAACTACTTGACAGTTTATTAGTCCTTTGATGATAAATTGCACACCACTGATTGGCAGTTTTCTTTATACACTATGCTAGTGTAACGAAGGCAAGCAGCTCTGACTGTTTTGTGATTAAAATGGACATGGAGACTGACATTACACAGGATGGTGGTGCCACCTTGTGGACACGTGCTGAAACTGCTCGAGGGGTAGACGCTGTAAAATCTGATCCCCTCCCTCAGGCACTTGTTGTACAGGAAGTAAAAGTGTGGGAAAAGGACACTGAGCTACTGGAGCTGGACCTGAACAGACCTGCCTTGGACTGCTTCCATCGCTGAAGTGTGAGGGATTGCCAGAACTGCTGCAGACGGGATACTGGACTCAAGGGACCTCCGGACCGCCTCCTTCCTCCGTACCAAGAGACTGTAAGCTAGTCCTCTGTTGAGAAGGCTGAAGATCTTCCACTTCTCTCCCTTGGAGTCGCCGCCGGTTACCCGGAGTCCAGGCCTGCTACGTGGGAGCCCTTCTTCCTTGTGTTTTGGACTGGTAATATAACCTACTGTATAGGGCAAGTCAGGGACAGAATTCTTGTTTATCATTGCTGTTTTCTTTGTGTTCTGCGCCGCGTGTCTGCAGTTAAAGCCCCGGATAGCAAACATTGGTTATGTGTGCTGCTAAGCCAGCTGCGTGTGTCATTGAGATGTTTACCAGTAAAGAAATGTACCCTTACATAAAATCTGAGCGTGGGGATTTTGTTGGTGCAGATTATGGGAACTCAGCCGCGGTCAGACCTGCGGCCACTTCATCTGGCGTAGTCGGCAGGATCTGTGACCAGCAAAATCCCCTCCCGGTGGTAGCTTATAGTCAGACAGCTCCTCCGGCGTCTATTGTAAATCAAGTGAGAAAGTTTAACAGACGGAATTACCCTGTACCTGAATGGGCGGAACAACTTAGGATAGTGGGGGAAATGTATAATGTTGATCCTAAGACGTTAGCGGAAATGGCTATGCTGACGTTAGAGGGGGAGGCATGAACGACGGTCAGACTGGAGACGGTTAGGGGCCAGCGTACATTAGATGACTTGGTGCGGGTGCTAGAGAACACCTATGGGCCGACCAGATACCTAGGAACACTGCGCTACATGTTCTTCCAGTGTACACAGCTCGAGTGGGAGGACATTCCCCGATATACGAACGCCCTCCAAGTACTGCTGGAACAAGCCTGCAAAAATGGAGAAAATCTAGCTGGTACATCCTCCCGCGACCTGGTGCTGAGGGACCAATTCGTAATAGGACTGAGAGATCCGTATCTCAACCGCTCATTGCAGGACTTAAGGCTGCTTTACACCAGACAATCTATCGTGCGATAGATCGTCGGGGTCACGGTTTTTGTGACGCACATCCGGCATCGCTGGCGATGCCGGCCTGTGTGACACCTCCTAGCGACGCAGTATCGCTCACAAATCGTGAGTCGTGTACTGCTCGCTAGGTTCCATAATATCGTTTCATTTAGTTGTTCATCGTTTCCAGGGTAGCACACGCCGCTCCTTGTGACACCCCGGGAACGATGAACAGCAGCTCACCTACGTCACGCGGCCGCCGCCGGCTATGTAAAGGAAGGAGGTGGGCGGGATGTTTACGTCCTGCTGATCTCCGCCCCTCTGCTTCCATTGGCCGGCGGCCGTGTGACGTCGCTGTGACGCCGAACGTCCCTCCCACTCCAGGAAGTGTACGTTCGCCGCCCACAGCGAGGTCGCACGAGAGGTAAGTATGTGTGACGGGGGTTACAGACTTTGTGCGCCACGAGCAACGATTTGCCCGTGACGCACAAACGACGGGGGCGGGTACGATCGATTGTGAAATTGCACAATCGGCCGTACCGTGTAAAGCCCCCTTTACTCCAGATAAATCCAGCCCTTACATTTGCTGAGGTTAAACAAGAAGCCATAGAACGTTCTAGGGGACCTGTTACGGGAACAGAGACTTATAGCGCTACTTGCAGATCCATGGACAGTACAAATACTCCGAACAGCGACACGGAGGAACTGAAGCAGATGGTGGCGGATTTACAGAAGCAGGTGCTGCAGCTCACATTAGACCAACAGGCGGATAGGCAAGTAAGACGGCAACCTAGCCGGCCTATGGGAAAGTGCTGGACATGTGGTGACCCCCGTCACAGAGCAAACCATTGCCCCCAGAACTCCTTCCAACCCGACCTGCAGCCGTTCCATCAACTGGAGACACTGGACAGTGACTGTCTCCGCCATGGCCACCGCCACAGATGACACTGAAGCTGGAAAGGAGCTGCTAGAGAAGTGTCAGCTGGATACATCCCAATAGTCTAAACAGGAAGTGTCCCAGGTGGAAAAACTACTGCAGGAACACCAGGCGTCCTTTGCCCGGCATGACACCGACTTTGGATGCACCACCAGTATCCAACACGAGATCCCTACAGGTAACACTTCTCCTATCCGCGAGAGATACCGGCAGATACCCCCCCAGCAATACCAAGAAGTGAAAAACTTCCTGAACCCCATGCTCCATGCCGGAGTGGTACGAGAGAGCCAGAGCCCCTGGGCTGCACCGGTGGTAATAGTTAAAAAGAAAGATGGATCCCTGAGGTTCTGTGTGGACTACTGCCGCCTGAATGCTTGCACCATCCGGGACTCATACCCTTTGCCGAGGATCGAAGAATCCCTGATGGCTCTGAAGAAAGCCAAGTACTTTTCCTCCCTCGATCTGGCCAGCTGCTATTGGCAGGTACCCATGAGCGAAAAGGACAGAGAAAAGACCGCTTTCATCCTACCCATGGGTCTGTATGAGTTTGACAGGATGCCCTTCGGCCTGAACAACGCGCCGGGAACTTTCCAGAGGCTGATGGAGCGCTGCTTGGGAGACTTCAATTTCGACTTCACCCTCATCTACCTTGATGACATTGTGGTCTATTCAGTCACGTTCGAAGAACATCTACAGAAGCTGGGCCGCGTGTTCGAGAGGCAAAGGGAACATGGCTTGAAGTTGAAACCCAGCAAGTGCCGTCTTCTACAGCAGGAGATCGATTACCTGGGCCACAGGATCTCGGCCGAAGGTGTACAACCATTGCCGGAGAAAATAGCCGCTGTACGAGACTGGCCACAGCCCACAACTGTCAAGGAGGTCAGGGCTTTCCTGGGACTGGCAGGCTACTACCGCCGGTTCGTCAAGAACTTCGCCCGGCTTGCCGCACCACTGCACGACCTGCTTCGAGGAACCACCAACTGTCCCAGGGGACGACTCATCAATTGGGGACCTACCCAAGAAGAGTCCTTCCAAGCTCTAAAGGGTGCCTTGACGTCGTCCCCCATCCTGGCATATGCAGATTACACCCTGCCCTTCCAATTACATACTGACGCCAGTCTACAGGGTCTGGGGGCAGTACTCTCACAGGTACAAGAAGGCAAGGAACGTGTTGTAGCCTATGCCAGTAGGTCCCTACATGAAGGTGAAAAGAATCCCCCCCAATTACAGTTCATTCCGGCTGGAGCTGTTGGCCTTGATGTGGGCAATGACTGAGAAATTTGCCGGAGATCTGACGGGGACAGAAGTACTAGTCCTGACGGATAACAACCCTTTGGCCCACTTAGAAAATGCGAAACTTGGGGCTATGGAGCAGCAATGGATGGCTCGGCTCTCCAAGTTTAACTACAAGATTAAATATAGAGCTGGGGCTGAAAATCAGAATGCGGACAGCCTGTCCAGAAGGACATCCCCCTCGCCCACTAAGGACCGGTACGAGGAGCTGGAAGGAGACGAGATGCCTGACTTCGCAAGACTAGCCCGGCAGATGATGGATTGTTGCCAGTATGCTGTGGATGAGGCTGGCACTCCAGTAGGGTCCCCATTGTCCCCACAGGAATGGTGCAGAATCCAGGACCGGAATGTTGAATGTGCCCTACTCAAACAATGGGTGAAGCAGCAGCAGAAGCCGTCCTCTGACACGCGGTCACGACTGTCCACTAGTACCCTGACCCTGCTCAGCCAATGGGATCATCAGATTCTGAGAGAAGGAGTGCTATACCGGAGGATCTTCCTATCCCACATGCTGGAGGAGTGCCTACAGGTTGTAGTGCCGGCCCAAATGGCCCGTGAGATGGTGGGAGAAGCACACAAGAGGAACAGCCACTTTGGGATAGACAAGACCTTCCGGTGGATCCAACAGTCCATCTACTGTCCGGGACTCCGCAAGCTGGTTGAAGATGTCTGCCAAGCCTGTCGCACCTGTGAGCTTTACAAGTCCGCTGAGCAGCGTGCACCTGTCCAAACAGTTGAGACATCCCGGCCCCTTGAGCTGTTGATGGTGGACTACCTGTCGATTGGAACGGCGAGTGGTGGCTACCAATACTGTCTTGTTATGGTAGACCATTTCACAAAATTCGCAGTTGCTGTTGCTACCAAAGATCAGACTGCCGAGTCAGCTGCGCGGGCCATCTGTCGACAGTTCATCCAGGTCTATGGGTGTCCGGAGAAGTTGCACTCTGATCGGGGGCTTGTTTTGAAGGTCAAATTATCGAGGAGCTGCATCAGATGTATGGGATCGAGAAGTCCAGAACCACCCCTTACCACCCACAGGGGAATGGTGCGTGTGAGCGCTTTAACCGGACTCTACTCCAGTTGATCCGCACCTTAGCCGATGACAAGAAAGACCAATGGCCCCAATTCCTCCCAGATCTAGTGTGGGCCTACAAAAATCAAGTCCACTCCGTGACGGGCTTTACCCCATACACCCTTCTCTTTGGCCGCCCAGGAAAAGGGGTCCATGACCTAAACCTGACCAGTCCTGAAAAAGATACCGGCGGTACCTATCCATCCTAGCTACACACTCAAAGTCTGAAGATGGAAACTGTATACCGACTGGTAGGCCAACAAATCCGGGGCCAGAGACATACTGAACTGCTCCCCGTACAGGAAGAACCCTTAGAAGTAGGACAGCTAGTCCTGGTTCGTATTAAGAAGCATCAAGGAAAACTCCGAGCTAAGTGGGAAGCTGAAGTCTATCGGGTAGTTGAGCGCCCCTACCCCGATGGTCATGCGTACAGAGTCCGAGGCGAAGATAGCGGCAACTCTCGCACCTTGCATTGGAATATGTTGCGCCCCTGCCAATCCCAGCCTGACCCCCTGACCACAGTACCCGGTGAGGATAACACTGCTGACATGACTGACACCATTGATATTACTCAGCATAGTGACCTTGTTGACTCCGAGACTGATTACCCGCCTTCTCAGACTGGCTCTCCCTCTAGGGAACTGACGGAGGTATAGAGTGTAACCGGTGATAGAGTGGAGGGAAACTGCTGCAGACGGGATACTGGACTCAAGGGACCTCCGAACCGTCTCCTTCCTCCGTACCAAGAGACTGTAAGCTAGTCCTCTGTTGAGAGGGCTGAAGATCTTCCCACTTCTCTCCCTTGGAGTCGCCGCCGGCTACCCGGAGTCCAGGCCTGCTACGTGGGAGCCCTTCCTCCTTGTGTTTTGGACTGGTAATATAACCTATAGGGCAAGTCAGGGACAGAATTCTTGTTTATCATTGCTGTTTTGTTTGTGTTCTGCGCCGCGCGTCTGAAGTTAAAGACCCGGATAGCAAACCCTGGTTATGTGTGCTGCTAAGCCAGCTGTGTGTGTCATTGAGATGTTTACCAGTAAAGAAATGTACCCTTACATAAAATCTGAGCATGGGGATTTTGTTGGTGCAGATTATGGGAACTCAGCCGCGGTCAGACCTGCGGCCACTTCACTAGTCCTAGTAATAGATAAAAGAGAGCCAAATAAAACAACAGAGTCAAAAATATTGGACTATGTGTTTTCCTTTTTGAAAAAAATGATCCATCTTCACAGATCTGTGAGTGGCAAAAATATGTGAACCTTTATGATTAGCAGATAATTTGAAGCGGAGATTAGGATCTGATGCTTTAATTCAATAGGATGACAATTCGGTGTGAATGAGCGACCCGTTTTCATTAACGAATGTGAATCTATAAAAGCCTGATGTTCACAAAACATTCTAAAATATTGCAAAACCATTACTAAAGAGTGTGGATTCCACCAGTGTACACAGTCAGACAGATTGTGTTCAAATGAAGAGAGTGAAAGACCATTATTTCTCTCAGAAAAGGTCAACCACCAAAGATTACATCAAGAGCAAGAAGTAATGAAATTACCTGGACAAACCGGAATGCTATTGGAACACGTTTTGTCGATGGATGAGACCAAAACAGAGTTTTTTTGTAGAAATGAGAAGCATTATGTTTGGAAAAAGAAAAACATTGCATTATAGCATAATGGATGCACTCAAGAAAAATTACACAACAAATTGTGTGTTCCATTTTTTTCTTATTAGCGCTTATAAAAATTAAAAACTTGGGGCTAAAATAACATTTTTGTGAAAAAATTTTTATTATTCTTTCTTCACCGCCCCATGGTATAAAATTCAGTAACACACCTGTGTTGTCAATATGCTCACTGCACCCTTAGATGAATTCACTGAGGGGTATAGTTTGTAAAATGGGGTCACTTATGGATAAGGTCTGCTTTTCTGCCAATGTGACATAGCACCACAAATCCACTTGTATTTTGCAGACTGAGTTCACTTTTGGGGGGTTTCTGTTGTTATGGCACTGTCACTATTCCTCTGAGCAGAGCATCTTGCACACTAGGAGAAGCTCTGCTGCGCTTTCCTCGACTGCTGGCAGTGACATGATTCCTCTGTGCAGAGCATCTTGCACACTAGGAGATGCTCCGCTGTATTTTCCTGAGCTACTGAGCTGGCAGGTCGATTGACAGCGCTGGCTTCAATGCTGGTTCTGGGAAGTGCTGATTACTTAGGTGTTCCATCTTCCTGGTAATTGCTCGGCTTCTTTACTGATTATGCACCCCAAGAATCTTGCCAGTCGTACATTCTGGTTCAGTTATGCTGTTGGCCTGTGTTCTGCATGTGTTCTGATCTATTGTTTCTTGACTCCGGTCTATTGTTTTGACTTCTCTCTGTTCCTGTCGTGACCTCCTGGCTTTTGATATCCGACCGTTACCTGACCACGTCTCAGTTTACTCCCTGAATCTATTATATGCCTTCCTGGAATTCTGACTCCTGGATTGTGACCTGCCTTCACTTGTTTGTGCTCCCTGTATCCATACGTGCCTTCCTGTTACAAGAACCAGGCTTAGTGACTACTCTTCTGTTTGTACAACCCTTAAGTAGTAATGGCATTACAGGCATCTTAGGAGCACTTCAAATTTGACATAGTGTCTCCAAGACGTCGCTACAAAATTCAAAGAGCACTCCTTCCCTTTCAAACCCTGCCATGTGCCTACACAGATGTTTTCCACCATACATGGGGTATCGGTGTACTCAAGAGAAATTGCACAACAAATTATTTGGTCTATTTTCACCTATTACACTAAAAATTTGGGGTTAAAGCAACATTTTTGTGTATTCTTTTATTTTCATGGCTCAACATTATACAATTCTGTGAAGCACATATGGGTCAAAGGTGCTCACCAAACATCTAGATGAATTCCTTGAGGAGTGTAGTTTCCAAAATGGGGTGACTTGTAGGGGGTTTCCACTATTTAGTTAATCAGGGGCTCTGCAAACATGATATGGTGTCTGCTATCTATTCCAGGCAACATGGCGCTCCAAAATTCAAATAGCGCTCCTTCCCTTCCGTGCCCTGCCATGTGCCTAGACAGCGGTTTTCCACCACAAATGGGGTATGAGAGAAATTGCACAACAAATTTGTATGGTCCATTTTTTCAAAATTCAAAATTAGAGAACACTTTCAGATACCTGCAAGTTATTGGTGTTAATCTGGCACCTGGTGCTAATTTCATTAATTATCTGACAAACCCTATGTAACAGGCAGCCTAACTTTCCGGTTTGCACTGACTTTGCAAAAATAGTGTGTCATTCCAAAGTGACTGAAACCCTCTGGCAGCAGGTTGTCCAGATGAAGGCCAAAGGGGTGACCCTATCAGGCATAGCAAGAGAAGTTGGTCATTCCAAGTCTATGATTTTGAGAATACTAAATCTTTACAACATCACAAACTCTTTCAAGTTCCCCGAGAAGGCTGGTTGCCTCGAAAGACGAATGCAAAAGCGGATAGGATAATGCAAAGAATCTCCATGGGTAATCGATTTAACACTGCAGCTGGAATTGCTCGTCAGTATAGCACTGAACAGGATAAGGATCTGTCTCATCATACAGTGTCACAATGTTTAAGAGCATTTGGACTGAAACTCTCATTAGCAGAAAGAATCAAAAGGCTAGATTCACCTTTGGTGAGGAACATGTTGTGTGGACAGAGGAGAGTGCAGTTCATTTTAGTGATGAAAGGGAGTTTAATTTATTTTGGTCTGATGGGAAACATTATGTTTGTCGACAAACTGGGGAAAGACTGAACCCAAAGTGTGTTAAGAAGTCAGAGAAAGGTGGTGGAAGAAGTGTCATGGTTTGGGGAATATTTTCTGCAGCATGATTTGGACCTCTCATACAGCTGCATGGCAGAGTGAACGAAAAACCATAGAAAATAAGTGTGGTATAATGCAAATTACACATATTTATGTTATGAGGGCTGACTGTTTGCAAATAATATATAACGGAATTTGCAAACGTAGCCCGGGGTCCATGGTGCAGCGAGATATGCATCTACTAAATAACCCAAAGGGCAAGGCAGATAATGATAACTAAAGTAATATTAGTGTGGTACTAGCACTAACTGTGTTACTCCACACAGGAGTGTAGGGAAAAAATGGCGATAAGCCCTGTTAATTTCACAGGGATTATGCAAATAAAACTAAGTTGCCGTAACCTCTGTTAGTGTCCACAGAGGCTAAGCAAAAAAAGAGAATAACTGACTGAAGGTGAATGCACACCGTGCAATAAACGCTCCTGCTTAGGTAACCACTGGAGAGGGGAGTAACCCTCTCACTCTCCGGCTAGCGGTGTGTGCGGTACCTGCCTAACAGTCTGCTCTAAGGTGCGGAGTAACCCTCTCGCCATAACCAGACTGCAATCACGCAGAGTACCTGCCTAAGTTACCTGTTCCTGTTGCGGAGTAACCCTCTCGCAGAACAACAGGTAGCTGTTAGCACAGCACATACCTAAGCGACCTGCACTAGTTGCGGAGTGACCCTCTCGCAGAACTACAGGTTGCGGTATTGCAGGAAGCTAAAATGGCGGGAGTACACGTGGAACCAGAATGGTAGGCATCCACACACATGCACCAACAGTTTAAAAATGATCCAAGTGCACAGTCATGCTTGCAGCCGATCTATTTAAAGGTGACGCTACTCGTGGGCCAATCAGACGGCGCTACATTATCGATGATGTCACCCACGAGACAATCAGGTGGTGTCGCTTCATCAGGTCTGCTGACGTTAGACCACCAATCACGGCCTGCTACATCACGGACATGCGCATTGCCGCAAATCTCAGACTTAAGGCTGCTTTACACATTGCTAGCGATCTCGCCCCCGTCGTTTGTGCGTCACGGGCAAATCGCTGCCTGTGGCGCACAATATTGCTAACACCAGTCACATGTACTTACCTTTCTAGTGATTTCGCTGTGGGCGGCGAACAACCTCTTCATTAAGGGGGAGGTTCGTGCACCGTCACAGCGACGTCACACAGCGGTCGACCAATAGAAACGGAGGCGCAGTGACCAGCTGCATTAACGACACGCCCACCTCATTGCCAGAGGACGCAGGTAAGCTGTTGTTCGTCGTTCCCGGGGTGTCACACGTAGCGATGTGTGCTGCCTCAGGAACGACGAACAACCTGAGTCCATAACGACCGAGATTTTGAAAATGAACGACATGTCAACGGTCAACGATTATGTATGTTTGATCGTTAACACTCGCTCAGAGCTGTTACACGCAACGACGTCGCTAACGACGCCGGATGTGCGTCACGAATTCCGTGACCCCGACGACATATCGTTAGATATGTCATTGCGTGTAAAGCCCCCTTTAGGCTCTGGAGACTTTACTTCTTTCAACCGTGCATGCGCTTTAGCATTCACTATGCTGTTAGAAACAAACCCTCCAGCAAGAGCCTGAACATCACGTGTTCTAGCTGGGCACCGGGACTGATATCAAAGCTGAGCAGTTGTTGCCTTGGCCAGACCTGATTGGGACACCTCAGAATCCAATAAAGGTTCAGACTCAGCTTCAGTTCCAGCAACAAACTGACACTTAACAATTTATTTGTGTACAAAAAATGTTTGAAAATTACAAGTTTGTATATAAAAGAGGAAAAGGTGACAGAAGCAATAGACTACTGGTAAAGAACCCTACAAGATTGTATAGTATCACAGATGGTCCAGTGACAGTAAGGGGCCCTTTGCACACTACGACATCGCAAGCCGATGCTGCGATGCCGAGCGCGATAGTCCCCGGCCCCGTCGCAGCTGCGATATCATGGTGATAGCTGCCGTAGCGAACATTATTGCTACGGCAGCTTCACACGCACTCACCTGCCCTGCGACGTCGCTCTGGCCCGGCGAACCGCCTCCTTCCTAAGGGGGGCGGGTCGTGCGGCGACGTCACACGGCAGGCAGCCAATAGAAGCGGAGGGGCGGAGATGAGCGGGACGTACACATCCCACCCACCTCCTTCCTTCCGCATATTCTATTAGTATACTATATTATATATAGTATATCTATTCATATACTATTCAGTTCAAGTCGTGCAATAAATGTTTATAGAAGACACTCATGCAGTAAACCACATGTGGTTTGTGACCGTCTTGAGACCGAGTCACAGTCTGTCTCAAAGTATAGAAATAATGGCCAGGACTGTTCTTCAAGGATGGGTCCTTGGTTCTAGAGAAGGAAAATGCGCTACTTCAGCCTAGAGAACTGCATGCACTCATGCAAGAAGCATCCTTAAGAAGTTGTCCACTTGACAATCTTGACTAGTTGTGAAAATGTAAGCTATGGGGGAAATAAAGGGACAAATGTTTATTTACCCCAGAGTCCCACAACATATGAATCTTGGGGTCCTAAACAAAGGGATCACCCTCTCTATCAACCTAGAAGTCCCAAATAGGTGTATATGAAAATTTATTTTTCAACACCAGAATATCCTTATACCAGTTTGCAAAGTTTGATGTGTAAGAGCCTGATGGGCCTTTGAAGAAGCTTAATCTGAACCCCTTCACACTTCTTTGGGGAAAATTAAAATACTATATGCAATCCAATCCAGATCCCCCATCATCAAACACTTTTACTACGTGCATATGGCCCTGTGATGTAATCTTTAAAGGGACTCTGCCAGCACTGAATGACTGTTCAAACCAAGTACAGGTATTTGGTGCATTATGGCAGGGCCAAACATTTAAAGGGAATCTGTCACCCCCTTTGACCGTTTTAAGCTATGGGCATACAGTGTGAAGTCCGAGCTGTCAATCAAAGAAGTGGGAGTAATGATAGAAGGAAAACAAGTAGGTGGGGAGATGCACTTAACGGGAATCTGTAACGTCCTGGAGGTGGATTCACGGAGCTGTGCGCCGGACTCCCCCAGTGAGGCAACCCGGAGCTAACCCCTATACAGGGACTGTCCGATCACCCCACCAGAGGGCCTAGATGCACGGTAGCCAGACCACTAGGGGTACGGGGAAAGAGTCCTTCAGGGATGTGCATTGGAATGTCTCTGAGTCCAACGGGCACCGTATGCGGGACGGATGACAGGAACCGGGTTCAGGTGCCGGGTAGGAACAGCAGACGGGGTACGGGTCCAGCGAGACGTGCAGGCTGCTGTTACCAGGTGGAGTCGGGGATTGGTGACGGTTTCAGGCTGACGGAAGATGGCGGGATCCTCAGCAGACAGTCACCGGGACACTTCCTGGGGAATCAGCATTCAGGACCAGGTCAGGGCGGCAGACGGACTCTACAGAAGAGACAGTGTTAATAGGGAGACAAGGCACAGAGGGACTGGAACACCTAGCTATGGGAACACATTGATCAGGCACCGCCCACATGGAAAGGAAGTCTTACTATACCCTGTACCTGTAATTGGCCATATCCTGTCCCCGGGATGCTGGCCCTTTAAGAAGAGGTGAGTGAACGTGCGCGCCCTAATGCGCATGCGCGAGGCCCGATTGCAGGAAGCCAGTACAGGAAGCGGTGAAGGAGATGCAGGGGAGCCGGGCAGAATGTCCTGGGTCGCAGGGAGGTGCCGGGACCGGCGGACAGGAGGCACGGAGGACACAGAGGAGGGGGAGTGAGAGGAGCAGCTGCGGGCACGAGGACCGGGGACAGGAGCGGTGAGTGACAGGCGGCGCCGGGACCCGGGGAGCGTGACAGAATCTGTCACCCCCTTTGGCCGTTTTAAGCTAATACTGTGGCCATACATAGGATGTTGGAAGAGGAGCTGACTCACCAACGCATACGCAGTAGATTCAATGGGGGGGTGAATGAACGCAGGCTGAAGAACAGTCTACTGCGCACAAGTTGGATTTGCCAGCTGTGACTCTAATGCTGAGAGAAGGTGACAGAAAGGATAATGAAGCAGGATAGTGGGGATTTCTTACAGGGAAGCAACCGCGCCCAGTAGCCAAAGTGCACCGCCCAGTAGCCTGGTAGACTACTTTGCATATAGCGATCTAAAGTAATATTTGTGGAATAAGGCATCTACTATGAGGCATACAGGTAAGACTACTTTCAACATCCTACTACCTGTATGCCCATAGTAATAGCTTAAAACGGTCAAAGGGGGGGTGACAGATTTCCTTTAAGTGCATCTTCCCACCTACTTATTTTCTTTCTATCACTACTTCCTCTTCTTTGATTGACAGCTCAGACTTCACACTGATAATTTTATGGCCATACAATCACATCAGCTAATGAACAAGCATTTTGCTGATCAGCTGCATGTTTACACGGACCGATGATCAAGAATGAGCATTTTTATGAACACTCTTTTGCTAATTATTGGCCCGTGCAAAAGGGCATTTACGTCTTTACAATATTTACCACAGTAAGCAGTTTTCAGACCCTGTAAACGACTAAAAGTTAAAAAAATATATGAAGAATTTAAGTGTGCCTATAAGGGAAAAGAAGCCTGCCAGACAACACTTATATGAATTAAAATAAAAGTTTATAGTGACAGTAGATGGTTTGTAATGTATATAAAACTTAATTACCGTTTTAATGACAGAAGAAAGTGGAATAATTTGCTGCATAAAAACCCAAATGTATGGGATGAACAGTGCTATAACAAGAACCGACAAAATAAACACATTTAACAGGCATCCATTTACACACTATCAGAAACAAAAGACTAAGGCGGGCTTTACACGTTGCGGCATGGCTACCGATATATCGTGTCCCGTCGTTAGTGACTCACATCCGGCGCCGGTAGCGACATCGCAACGTGTAAATCCTAGGTGTGACGATGATCAAGCGCAAAAGCGTAAAAAAATCGCTGATCTGTGTCTCATCGTTCATTTCCATAATGTCGTTCCTGCTGCAGATACGATGTTGTTTGTCATTCCTGCAGCACCACACATCGCTGTGTGTGAAACCGCAGGAACGACAAACATCTCCTTACCTGCGTCCACGGGCAATGCGGAAGGAAGGAGGTGGGTGGGATATTATGTCCCGCTCATCTCCGCCCCTCCGCTTCTATCTATATCTATTCTTAGTGACGTCGCTGTGACGCCGAACGCACTGCCTCCTTGAAGGAGGGATTGTTCGGCAGTCACAGCGACGTCGCCGACCAGGTATGTGTGTGTGAAGCTGCCGTAGCGATAATGTTCGCTACGGCAGCAAGCACAAGATATCGCATGTACGACGGGGCGGGTGCTATCGCCCTCGACATCGCTAGCAATTGCTAGCGATGTCGCAGCGTGTAAAGCCCGCCTAAGTTATGTGTAAAAGCAGGAGTCATATATTGTGTTAAAACCAGATGAATTAGGCCCAAAAAGCAACAGTGGCATGTAAAAGTTTGGGCACCCCTGGTCAAAATTACTGTTATCGTGAGCAATTAAGCAAGTTGAAGATGAGAGGGATAACGTTAAAGATAACACAATTCCTTCATATTTTTTGGGTAAATATATTATTATTATTATTTTTTTTTTTAATATTTTACATTTGGGCTAATGCAAAAGTTTGGGCAACCTGCATGGTTATTTCCTACTAGCAGTGCTTTTTTTGCGGCAGTACGTGCCGGTACGGGGTACTGGAAAATCTGAAGAGCACCTCTGGCCCTGTCCACATAGCTAATTTGTAAACTATACAAATTAGCCATGTGTGGAGCGGAGGCACAAGCCAGAGGCGTTTCTAGGGGGGAGCTAGTGGGGCACTGTCGGGCAGCCTGATGCGGCGGTGTGGAAGTCTGCCAGGGTGGGAGTCGGCTATTCTCTGAGCGCAGGTGTCACTCTGACAGCCACACTCATAGAAAGTGCAGCGCGCGGCTCCCACTGCTCAATTGTCCTTGTATCTGTCAGACGCGAGGTCAATCGGTGCGGTGATCTCTGGCGCTGACTTCCGGGTCAGCGCGACGGCTTTCATGTGATCAGGTCAGCTGATCAGACTGCTGACCTGGAAGCCAGCGCCGCAGCGCGGAGGCAGCAGAGAAACGCTGATAAGTGCTCCACTGTGGAGCTGAAGACACGGAAGAGGAACATTATGAGGTGAGAGGGGAGTATTTATGAAACAGTATGGGGGAGAGAGGGTGGGGGAGGGAACTGTGGACACACTATGGGGGGACAGAGGGTGGGGAATGGGAACCATCTGTGGACACACTATGGGGGGACAGGGTGTGGAGGGGCAAAATCTATATACACAGTATGGGGTGGGGAGGGAACTATTTGTGGACACACTATGGGGGGACAGAGGGTTGGGAACGGGAACCATCTGTGGACACATTTTGGGGGGACAGAGGGTGGGGAGGGGGCAATATCTATATACACAGTATGGGGGGAGAGGATGGGGGAGGGAACTATCTGTAGACAGAGTATGGTGGGAAGAGAGAATGGGGAAGGGGAAGTATCTTTGAACACAGTATGGGGAGAGAGAGGATGAGGTTTCATGCATGGGGAGAGAGAGGGTGAGGTTTCATGCATGAGGAGAGAGAGGATGAGGCTTCATGCATGGGGACAGAGAGGATGAGGGGTGATGCATGGGGAGAGAGAGGATGAGGGGTGATGCATGGGGACAAAGAGGATCAGGGGTGATGCATGGGGACAGAGAGGATGAGGGGTGATGTAGGGGGACAGAGAGGATGAGGGGTGATTAATGGGGACAGAGAGGATGCGGAGCGAACTGGAAAGAAATTTTGAGAACACAGAATAAAGAGTGACCTGGTATGAGGAGCAAATTGGCAGGATGGGGAGTGAGGGGGAAAAGTATATGGACACACAGGAGATAGTGAGGAGACAGTAAGGGATGAGAAGAATGTGAGGGCCACAGAATAAAGACTGGGTAGTGGAGGGGGGCGGTATGGAGAGGGGGCAGAAGGGGAGGACAGTGTGAAGTTATAGCATGGAGGGGGAGTGTGATGAAGGCACAGTATAAAGACTGGGCACTATAAGGGGACACAGTGTAAAGGACACTGTAAACAGTAGGCTCAGTTAGGAAAGAGAGGGAATATGGAGTGCATGTACCATAAGAGGGACAGTGTGAGTCATATATTGTGCAGAGAATACTGTGGGGGGGCCATTATTTATTCTGGGACACAGTGTAGGGCAGATATTTTTAAGTAGAAGTATTATAATCATTCTGCTACTTTTACGGGCATCGTGTTGGGATGTGTTACAGAAGACCGGAGAAGATGGAAATCTGCAAAGACGAGATGTGAAAAGTCATCATTGCGTCAGGACAAGATGAAGAAAAGAAAGAAATGACTCAGAGGCAACATCATCTATAAGGTACCTGAATGTAAATATTTATTTGTGATACTGACAATCTCTTATCATTAGGCATTGGTCCCACTTGCGCACTTGCTTCTGATGTGAGCGCAATGGGACCCCCACTGATCAGCTGATTATGGTGCAGGTGGCCGGAGATGCTTATTTCTGGATCTGCTCCGTCCTCTGATGGTGTTTGCAGCCGGGTACTGCACATCCACCTCATTGATTTTAATTGGAGACTGCTGCCACTATCAGAAGACTGAGCAGATCCAGAACTGAGCACTTCCGGCCACCTGTCACCACCGACACCTAGAATAGGGAATTGGTGGGGTTGCCAGGTGCCGGACCCTGACCAATCACACATTGGTGACCTATCCTAAGGAAAGGTCATTAATGTTAAAGTAGTGGACAATCTCTTTAATAAAGTCTTGTGCTGTCTGACAAGTTAAGGGTTACTATGTTTTTATTTATGTTGTTAGGAGCATAAAAGGGGTTGTCCAAATTTGTGATGAGTCTGCAGTCACTCCTTGTGTCACTCTGTGACTGCAGCCTTCTGAATTCTCTGCATGCTGTCAGGATTCTCTGGTGCCGGTGGTGAGAGTGAGAGGTTATGAAGCTGCAAGTATGCGATTTACATAGATGTGGTCATGTGCTGAACAGACATGCTCAATGAAAATGAATTGACTGAGGCTGGACACATCAAACCAGAATGTGGCCAGAAGTATACAAATCTCATACTTGTGCTCACATACATGATCATCCACTCTCTCCACTGGCAGCAGCATTCCCCCCCTCCCCCCCCCCCACCGCTCCTCAATGTCGGCCGGCGGCGCCTGACAGCAAACCCCCCTCCCCCCGCTCCTCGCCTCAAAGGGGCGTACCTGCAAATATTTTTTTTACAAAAAAAGCACTGCCTACTAGCACCCACTTTGGCAAGTATCAGAGCTTGTAAATGCTTTTTGTAGCAGCCAAGAGTCTTTCAATTCTTGATTGAGGTATTTTCATCCATTCTTCCTCGGTAAAGTCTTCTATTTCTGTGAGATTAAAAAAATTTCTGAAACACCTTTGGAGACCTCTTATGGTAGAGAAATGAACATTCTATTCAAGGGCAACAGCTCTGGTGGACATTCCTGCAGTCAGCATGCCAATTGCATGGTCCCTCAAAACTTGTGACATCTGTGGTATTGTGCTATGTGAAAAAACTGCACATGTTAGAGTGGCCTTTTCTTGTGGCAAGCCAAAGGCACACCTGTGCAATAATCATGCTGTCTTATCAGCATCTTGATATGCCACACCTGTGAGGTGGATGGATTATCTCAGCAAAAGAGAAATGATCACTAACAGATTTAGACAAATGTGTGAACAATATTTAAGAGAAAATAGCCTTTTGTGTACATAGAAAAAGGTATTAGAGCTGTCACACAGTATCTGGCTCTAAACTTGCCGAGTGTCAGGGCTATTTTTAACGCTGTTCACACAGCAGACACTTCACACGATGCTGCTTCTGAGTTACACAGACAGGCTCGGGCGTCTACCAGCTGTGCTCTTGTTAGTAATCGGACTTGCATGAGTTAAGTTCTGCTACCCTGTGGATTACTGCTTGAGTCACATGTTGCAGGAGACCTATCACAGTCACCTCTGCCCTTTTTAAGATGGTGGCGCCTGGTCTCCCATGCTGATGATAGCGTTATGCGATCTCTGTCCTTGTGCTTTGTGATCCAGTTGCTGGTGAACTTCTGAGTGCTGTTTGGTGTATTGTGGAAATACTCTTCTTATTGTCTGATTATTGCCTCCCCTCCTTTAGTTTCCTAATGGAGGGGAGCCTGGGTGGAGGGGAGCCATTAGCCCAGGGTTGTTCAGGAGCTAAGGCAAGGATGGTGGCCCACAAAGACAACAGGGCAGCAGCAGACAATGAATGGCACCTGACAACAGATAACAAGTGAAATAGAATCCTGACACTTTGGAATGATTTTTCAGAGATACAACATTATTTGTAAGTAAAATTACATTTAAATTGTCTTTTTACTACTTTATCTACCAAATAAGATGAAATTGTGTGAAAGTAGTGATCATTTTTGGATTATAGACCTACAACATAGAACTAGGATTATGGTCATTCTGATTGGTTACTACAAGACACTGCACAGAAATAGATATTCAATTTCTTAGGCTATGTTCACATTTCCATTTTTTTGCATTAGTCACCTGCGTTGCTTGATGCTTGTGACTGATGTGTTCTACAACAGGTGACAAAAAATGTTACTGATTGTCAGGAGAAACCGGATTCCTTTAGTGAATTTATTTCAGTATAGAAACGAGAGAGAGAGAGAGATAGAACGATCAGCTGATCGCGCTGAAAAGCCGGCCACTGGGAGATCAGCTGATCACTCTGGTAAGCTGGCGGCCGGCTTTTGAGAGCGATCAGCTGATCGCCCGGCGGACGACTTTTCAGAGCGATCAGCTGATCGCCCAGTGGCCAGCTTTTCAGCTGATCACTCTCAAAATCCAACCGTCGGGAGATCAGCTGATCGCTCTGAAAAGCCGGCCGCCGGGCGATCATTTCAGTTTAAAACCTGCGTGGGGGGGAGAGAGAGAGAGCGAGAGGAACTGATTTTACATGGTTTAGGGCGTTCTGCTGGACATGCTGGGCATGCTCAGTAAAACGTGACAGATTCCTGCACTAGAATCCGTTGCATGAAGCAGGATAATGGAATCCTGCACCATGGACTTACATTATGCCTCCTGACGGATTCCAATCCTGTGGGGTGCATTTTTTTGCCGCAACAAAAAAACATTGCGCCCGACAGTCAGTCAGTAAACGACTGATCTGCCGCGCGGCGGATGCAACGCAGGGTCATTGGTCACAATCCGCCGCTCATACAAGTCTATGGGAAATAACGGAATCCGCCAAAATGGATTGTGTTGTTTATCAGAGTGGCGGATTGTGACTGATCCTAAACAACGGAAATGTGAACATAGCCTTACTTGGAAGCATTTCCTGCAAGGAATTTCTATATTCTTCCATGTTTGTGTGGGTTTGCTCTGTGTGCTTTGTATTCCTCCCACTCTCCAAAGACATACTAATAGGGAAATTAGATTGTGAACCCCAATCGGGACAGCAGTGATGATAATGTCTGTAAAGCGCTGTGCAATTATTGGCGCTACATAAGCGAGTAAAATAAATAAACTTGACCAGCTTTCCATTGAGATGACACAGTACAAGGGCCCCCACACCTCTGTTTTCTGTAGGCATCAGAGGGGAATGGGAATAAACGAGTTACGTTTATAATGACTGAGGTGCTTTCAAAGATAACAGCTCTGCTTCTTTTTCCCTCTATGCTCTTAGACTCAAATCAGTTTATTTTTAGCCGCTTCAATGTGCTGCTAAAGTCGCTTTTGAAAGAACTATATATATATATATATATATATATATCAATCCTATTACACAGCTTTGATGCATTTAAGAGTAGAATGTGTATGTATTCCTAGAAAGATTGTTGTTCAGAGGCAATCAGAGCAAATGCCGCACTAAATGTGTTGTATGTCTTAATATTTTAAATATGAAACATTGCAGCTGTTGTCATTAAGATTAGCAGAGAGAAACTTAGAAGACGAAAAATTTTCTCTAGTGATCAATCTATTTTTGACATAAATGGCCATTTCTTCACCATGTGTTACCATGTAATACTGTACTCCTGTTGCGGCCAGTGCAGATAATAAAACCAGTCAATGGCATCTATGCTCATTAAAATCAAGTTTAATTTTAGGGTTGTAAAAGATTTGCTGCCAGCGAGATAAAGTTATTTCTTTCTCATTCTCTACAACTATGCAACTGATGAAGTTACATAACTGGAGTTTACCATTGACTTTCAACATTTGTTTTCTTAACGCCCCATATATATTAGATAAAAGTAGACCAATCCCGCAAATTTGAGTGGCACCTCCGGAGTAGAGATGAGCGGTGTTCGAAGCGAACCGTTCGCCAATTTCAAATTCGAGTTGTTTTGGGTGGTGTTCAAGTTGTTCGACGAACTAGAAAGATTTGCTTCACATTCGACCGTTCGAGTTACCGTTCGATAACGGTTCAATCACCAAAAGTGTAGCTAGTTACTAGCTGGCTTTTCACTGTAATACTGTCAGTCACTATTACTAATGATATTATCAAAATTCAGCGTATGATGTACGGGGGGGGTGACGGGGTTTAGATCAGTGCTGCTGAGTGCTGAAAGAATGGCGATCGCCATTTTTTTTTCCTAACCACGTGTACAGTGGGGCGGGTCAGGCTGTCAGCCAATCACAGACACACACACAGCAAAGTGGATTTTTGACAGACAAGCAAGGGCATGTTTCATTGGCTGTGCATGTCACATGTCCTTGCCCTATAAGACTCGGCCATTTTCCCCATCGCCACCATTATCTCAGTGCTGCGAGTGTGTGACAGTCACCGCTCCCGCTGCTGCTGTGGGCTCCATACTTAAAAAGTGCAATCTATACATCGGTTTAGGGATTAGGGACTACTTGTAATTTCAGCCCTTTTCAGGGCTACATTAGAGCAGTTCATAGCCATTTTTGCTAGGCAGGTCTGTGCCAGCGCTATGCAAGGGTTTTTCACAGCGTCTGTCTAAATCAGCTAAGGCAATTCTTTGGGGCATATTAGGAGTGTCTGTGATAGTCAGTGACGTTCCTCTGCTGTTAAGAAAACGACACCACCTCTCCATTCTACACCACCTCTCCATTTCTGCTACGCAATTTTAACTGCAAAAAGTGCAGGCAATTCTTTGGGGCATATTAGGAGTGTCTGTGATAGTCAGTGACGTTCCTCTGCTGTTACGAAAACTACACCATCTCTCCATTCTACACCACCTCTCCATTTCCGCTACGCAATTTTAACTGCAAAAAGTGCAGGCAATTCTTTGGGGCATATTAGGAGTGTCTGTGATAGTCAGTGACGTTCCTCTGCTGTCAAGAAAGCTACACCACCTCTCCATTCTACACCACCTCTCCATTTCTGCTACCCAATTTTAACTGCAACAAACAGTGTCCAATTTGTTCACAAACAAAATGAGTGGCAAAAGGCCAGATGCTAGTGGAAAGGGGAACAGGTGTGTTGAAAAGTGAAAAAAAGTTTGTGTCTGTGGGGTAGGTGGTAAAGCAACAGTAACATCTGCTGAAGAAAGACCATCTTCAAAGCCAAAGTAAGATGTCTCTCCACGGAAAGTAGTAATCTGATATGATCCCTTTGTTACGGAAACGACCATTGCTACCAAAGGTAGATGAGGCTCAAAAACAGAAGATGCTTGAATGGATCTCAAGTGCTCCATCAAGTGGCCTCTCCTCCACCTCAACTTCAACCTCCCAAAGACTTCAGTCCTCTGAGTTGTCACCCCAATCGCACTTGCTTTCTAACAGCTCTCAAGTCTCCACCCGCCCTGCAGAGTATGTGGTAACAGAGATGGCTGAGTCTGCAGAGCTGTTCAGTCACACTATAGCCTGGGAATCAGAGGTCTGCTCGCTCCAAAGCAGCAGTGAGTCAAGACAAGGAAATGAAAGAGGTAGTCCCGGCACACAGTGCATGAAAAAATTAGGACAAGTCCAGGTATGGTATGCTTGAACAAGGTTTTTTTATTTTTCACCAAAAAACTGTACTGCCCGCCCAACGTTGCGGCTCACACAGGAGCCTTCACCAGGGACAAGAGTATTAGGAGAGTCGGCTTAAGGAATACTCCGGTAAGAAGATATTGTTGCTACATGTGAAGTAGACAAGTGGAGCGCCAATAAAAGGCTAGCATACAATTTGAAGGGGTTCACACGGTAGGTTGGGGTAGAAGATGAATGCAATAAGACACTGTCATATATGTAATAGAATTACTGATCATATGTGGTATGGTAAATAAGTTGCCAGGGTGACATCAGTGGTACTAAAAGTACTAGGATAAAGGTGAGAGCACCAGGGAAATACCTAAAGCGGCATGGTGATTTAGTCAGTATGTGGAGGGAGCGGGAGGACATAGAAGGTGATCTTCTCGGTGTCATCAGTGGTACAGTGGTACTAAAAGTACTAGGATAAAGGTGAGAGCACCAAGGAAATACCTAAAGCGGCATGGTGATTTAGTCAGTATGTGGAGGGAGCCCTCCACATACTGACTAAATCACCATGCCGCTTTAGGTATTTCCCTGGTGCTCTCACCTTTATCCTAGTACTTTTAGTACCACTGATGTCACCCTGGCAACTTATTTACCATACCACATATGATCAGTAATTCTATTACATATATGACAGTGTCTTATTGCATTCATCTTCTACCCCAACCTACCGTGTGAGCCCCTTCACATTGTATGCTAGCCTTTTATTGGCGCTCCCCTTGTCTACTTCACATGTAGCAACAATATCTTCTTACCGGAGTATTCCTTAAGCTGACTCTCCTAATACTCTTGGCCCCTGGTGAAGGCTCCTGTGTGAGCCGCAACGTTGGGCGGGCAGTACAGTTTTTTGGTGAAAAATAAAAAAACCTTGTTCAAGCATACCGTACCTGGACTTGTCCTAATTTTTTCATGCACTGTGTGCCGGGACTACCTCTTTGATTGACTACATTTTTTCTCCCGAGCACCAGGATTATAGCAGCTGAGCACAACTTATCCTCCTCTAAGACAAGGAAATGATCTGCACTGATGCCCAGAAGCTTTGTAAGTCAGATACAGGCCCAGATGAAGAAGGTTCTGAGCATAATGTAGACCCTCATTCCCAAACTGTAACTCCTCTTGGTGGAGACAATGAGGAACATGCTGATGACGATGAGACTCAGATACCTGATTGGAATGACAACTTAAGTATTCGGTCACGGCAGGAAGAGGTTGGCTCTGAGGACGAGGGGCGTGCAAACACTCAGGGTGATGATGAGGTTGTAGATCCCACTTACTGTCAACCCACAGTCAGGCACTCGATGAGGTCAGCAGAGGAGGTGGAGGAGGATGCTACTGACGACAAGGTTAGGTTAAGCCTTCCTGTACAGAGACGGAGTACTGGAAGCACGTCAACTGCATCCTCAGCCACAATTCTGCCTCTGAGCATAAGTCGGGGTGGCTCTGCAGGTTGCATGGGCTCTAAGCCTTGCCTAGCCTGGTCCATTTTTGACATCGCAAAGGATCACTCAACTTATGTAATCTGTAAGATTTGTCGCCAATCTCTAAGTAGAGGCCAAAAACTCACTAGTTTGAGTACTTCGTCCATGAACCGTCACTTGGATATGAAGCATAAGTCGCAGTGGGAAGCTCACTGTGCTATAATGCGGCCTTAGCGGAGTGGGCCAACCACCGTCTGCCCCTTCAAGTGCATCCGTGTGCTCTTCATCCCCTGTGAATTGTGGGGACAGCAGTCACACATGCTTTTGGGCACAGACCTTCCACCTCTTTACCCGCAACAGGCAGTGTGATTGGCAGGTCATCAGTTGTTTTGGAAGTGGAAACAGCTGCTGGTGTTGACCTCTCTCAAGCATCGAGAGCACCAACTTTGGATGAAGGCAACATTATGTCTCCGCCTGCACTTTCCTCACAGACCAGCAGCTTTCCAGGGACACCCTACTCACCGCCGTCTCAGCACAGCAGCCAGCCCTCGGTCCCTCAGATGTGGACAAGTAAAAGACCATTTCCTCCTAGCCATGACAAAGCTAAGAGGTTGCCTTTCAGCATCTGCAAGCTGTTGGCTACAGAAATGCTGCCTTTCCGCCTGGTGGACACACAGAATTTGAGACCTTATATCCGTCGCAGTGCCCCAGTACCAGATGCCCAGTCGCCACTACTTCTCCAAGAAAGGTGTGCCTGCGCTACACCAGCATGTCGCACACAACATCATCTCACGCTCTCCAGTCCCCTTGGCCCGCTCCCCGGTTCCCGTGCCCCGCTCTCCGGTTCCCGACGGCGTCCCCTGCTCACCGCTCCGGTCCCGGCTTCCACTTCCTCGCCTGCACCCTCCATGTGTCCTGCGCCCCGCTCCCGGCGCCCCTCTGCGACGCGGGACTCACAGCCGGGCACTCCTGCTTCCTCTGCACCGCTCCCTGTACTGGCTTCTGGCACACGGGCCTCGCGCATGCGCATTAGAGCGCGCGCGCGGTCATTGACCCTCTCTTAAAGGGCCAGCACCTAGAAACAGGAAATTGCATAGACAGGTACAGGGTATATTAGGATTCTCTTTCCTGGTGGGCGGGGCCTGTTCTACGTGTTTAGTAAGCTAGGAGTTCAGGTCCCCGTATTGCTGTGTCCAGTATTAACCCCTGTCTGTCTCGCAGAGCCTGTCCTGCTACGCCAGCCGGTCCTGACCACGTCCGCTCCAGTACTCCTGACGGTGACTTTGGCGGATGTTCCACCACCTCTTCAGCTCCGCCAGTCTCCGGTCCCTGCCTCCGTTTGGTGACCCGTCCTCTCACTCAGCAGGTTCCGGATTCCGCCTGATCCTACAACCCGGCCTCGGACCCTGAGCCTTGTCACCCGGACTACCGTCTAGAACTCTGTGTTCCCAGCGACATCTACTTTCCAGCTCTCATACGGACTGTCTTGCTACCAATAGTGCTTCGGCTGCCGTGCATCAAGGCCCTCTGGCGGGGTGACCGGTCTGGCTGCCTCACCAGGGGAACCCGGTGTACGGTCCAGTGTTTCCACCACCCGGACGTAACACATCACCGCTTCCTTGAGAAACTCTGTGTGTGACAGGGTGCATTTCACTACAGATACTTGGATCAGTAGGCATGGACAGGTGTGTTACATGTCGCTGACTGGGCACTGGATAACTATGGTGAGAGATGAAGAAGGGTCTGCTGTACAAGTCTTGCCGTCCCCACGAGTTGTGCATCAATCCTCTGTATGTAGAAGTTCCTCAACTGCTTCTGCCTCTTCCACCTCGTCTGGGTCCTCCACCTCCGCCCAAAGCCTGTCTGGTCAGGCCACCCGCGTTGTAACTGTGCACAAGGAATCCCGCACACCTCCTTACTATGCTGGCAGAAGAGCTCAACGGTATCAGGCGGTCTTTAAGTTGAAATGTCTGGGAAATGTAAGTCACACAGCTGACCAGTTGTGGTCAGCTCTGGAAACCAAGTTTCGTCAATAATTGTCTCCACTCAACCTGCAGCCAGGGAAGACCGTGTGCGACAATGCTGCAAACCTGGGTGCGACCCTTCGCCAGGGCAATGTGACACACGTGCCTTGTATGGCTCACGTGTTGAACCTTGTTGTCCAGCAATTTTTAGCCCACTATCCCAGCCTAGATGGGCTTCTGTACAGGGCACGGTCACTATGTGCTCACTTCCGCTGTTCACACGCCACAGCTGAACGACTTGCTTCACTCCAGAAGTCTTTCGGCCTGCCGGTTCACCGCCTGAAATGCGATGTGCCGACACGCTGGAATTCGACTCTCCACATGTTGCAGCGACTGTGGCAGCACCGCCGAGCCCTGGTGCAATACGTTATGATGTATACCCTGGGCTAATGAGATCCAGAGGTGTGGCAGATCACGCTGCTGGAGTGGTCTCAGATCAAGGACCTATGCACCCTTCTGCACAGTTTCGACATGGCGACGAAGATGTTTAGCGCTGAAAATGCCATTATCAGCATGACAATTCCAGTCATTTACATGCTGAAGCATACTCTAAACAGTGTTCGGAGTCAGGTGGTGGGACAAGAGGAAGGGGAGGAAGTACAGGAGGATTCATATGTGGAAGGGATACCAAGATCTACAAGGTCCAGACGGTCAGCAGCACTAAGGCGGCAGACATGGGATGGTAGAGGAGAGGGATTAACAAGGGAGCATGGTAGCAGCCAAACTGTTGAGGAAGGTGCAGGAGCCCAGGAAGGAATGGAGGATGAACTGGTGATGGGCATGGAAGACTCAGCAGATGAGGGAGACCTTGATCACATTTCTGTTGTGAAAGGTTGGGGGAAGAGGGCAGAGGAAGGAAGTATGATTCTCACTTCGCCGCCACCAACACAGCAACGACTTGGTCCTCCTGGATGCGGAAGACACATGAGCTCCTTCTTACTGCACTACCTACAACATGACCCTCGGATTGTCCGAATTAGAAGTATTGCTGAATGGGTTGCCACACTCTTAGATCCCCGGTGCAAGTCAAAATTTGGCGAAATAATTCCTGCCATAGAAAGGGACGCACGTATGCAGGAGTATCAGCAGAAGCTGTTGCGTAATCTTAGCTCGGCTTTTCCACTAAACACCAGTGGTGCACAGAGTGAATCTCACAGTTCTAACTTGCCAACCATGGGACTGTCGAGTCATCATCACTTAAACCGTACCAGCAACACCGTATCTGGTGGTAACAGCAATTTTATGCAATCGTTTCATGAATTTTTTAGACCATCCTTTGCAAGGCCACAAGACACAAGAAGTCTGACACATAGTCAATGCCTGGAGAGGATGATACAGGAGTATCTCCAAGTGAATATCGATGCCATGACTCTGCAACTGGAGCCTTGCTCATTTTCGGCTTCCAATCTGGAAAAATGGCCTGAGCTCGCCACTTACGCCTTTGGAGATCTTGTCGTGCCCGCAGCCAGCGTTCTCTCGGAACGTGTATTCAGTGCTGCTGGGTATGTGCTGACAGATAAGCGCACGCGTCTGTCCAGTGACAATGTGGACAGACTAATGTGGCGCCCCTGACCTGGTCAGGCACCACTGAGTACTGCACCCATGCTGGGGACAGTACAATACAGGTAATCCAGAAGGCTGACCGAGGTGTGACTACACAGGCGCATAGTGATCAGGTCTCACACATGTACCTATGAGAGGACCCCTGGGGATCCCAGGAGGGGGAAAAGCCTTCACCTTCACTGGAATAGTGGAGGGGGCCAAAAGCCTCCATCTCCTCTCAAGGGGTGTGGTAAGAGAGCCTGGTTGCTAGGTGGCGTAGGCAAGAACAGGAGAGGAGGAGCAGTGAGCCGGTTCAGTGCAGAGCAGAGTCCAGGGAGCTCCGAGAGGAGCTGACCCCTTCCCCTGGGGCTGTTGCAGTCTGACAGCGCCCGCACAGTGGCTACCGACGGGGGAGAACGGTCACCTAGGAGTGCTACCCGAAACCCGTCTCCAGCTAAAGAGAGAGCACAGAGTGGGAAGTAAGGAGACTGCTAGGGAGTACCAGGCCCAAACGGGCGGCAGATCCCGGAGCGGGGATAGATCCACCTTTCCTTGCTAAACCTGCCGGTGTGGGGCCCTCAAAGCCCACACCACAACACCTAAAAGCCGCAGCCACGTAGCCACAGTTAGGGCCCATAGTTCACAGGAGGCAAGCAGCTGGAGTGATCTGGCCCAGGCAACAAGCAAACGGCAAACGAAGGGGAGAGAGGCTTCAGCAACTTCCCTGGGTGACCCCCATAGGGACTAAAAGTCGGGGTTACCCCAAACCACCAAGGGCTAAGGAAGGCGAGTTGGTAGTCACCATCAGAAGTCAGCCTGAAGGATACCTGGTTCCAGCCTGGTTCATCCCAGCTACGCCCGGGTTACTCACCCTGCCACCTGAAGTGAGTAAAATCCCTGAAAGACATCCTGCGTGTGTGGAGTTATTCTGCGCCTTGTGGTACTACGCACCTACACAGGGCCCTGGGGCTTGCCTCACTCTCAGGAGGCTATTCCAACTAACTGCACTCACCATCAGCCCCAGGCGTCCCCTAATCTGCAGTGGCGGTCCCCAATGACCGCAATTCTGAGAGTGGCGTCACGACAAATAGAAGATTTCCTACCTGTGACAAAGACCAGACTGTTCCATCCAAGTGGAGTCCCTGAAGGTAATGCACCGACACAGCGTTCTCGGGGCTTCACATCTGGCGTCACGAACAGGATAAGGACTAGACCTGTTCAGACAGGTGACCATGTGCCTGGGCGGTCCGCTTGAAAAATTGGAAGCGCCGCCATATTGCCACCATGAAAAGCGCGCTGAAAAACAACAGCAGCCCGCGCTGGGAGAAGTTACCGCCCACGAAGAGGTGTGGCTACCCAGAGATCCCCTGCAGAGTTCTGACCTCGCTTGTGAAGAGAGCGGAAGCGTCCAGAGACGGCGGAACGGAAAAGAAGCCAGCAGCTTGTTGCTAGAGAAAATGGCGTCTGAATGCAGAGACCCAGAGCCAGGCTCCGCTGCCTGGTGGTGTCGGGAGCTCGCCGAGTTCTGCGATCAACTGGAGGCCAGGGTCGGAAGGCTGATCAGAGAGGGACGGACGGAGTTTCTGTGGATGACCGCGGCGGTTCAGGCCTATGAGGGGAGAGCCGCGCGCCGAGTGCCAGACCGGGCGGTGACGACTCAGACCCCGATGCTGCCACCGATGGGTGAGTCCAGTGTTGCCCCTGCCAGCACGAGTGCCCCGACCCCTGCTGCCACGTCCGCGGTCCCTGAAGAGGCGTCCGGCGCGGCGACGCTGAAGCAGGCCGCAGCCACGCCAGGTGCAGCCCGCCAAGCTCAGGCCGCCGCAGCGATGCCCTGCTCGGCCCACCAAGACCCGGTCCCTGCAGCAACGCCCAGTCCGGTCCGCAAAGATCCGGCTGCCACCGCGACCCTCATCCATGCCGCGGGTGTGACGCTGACCCAGGCCGCCGCCATGCTAGGCCCGGCCCGCCGAGACCCCACTGCAGCCGCAACGCTCGTCCGCGCCGCAAGTGAGACGCTGAACCAGGCCGCAGCCACGCCAGGTGCGGCCCGCCAAGCTCCGATCGCTGCAGCGACGCCCAGCCCAGCCTGCACCGATCTCATCGCGACAGCGACGCCGATCCAGGCCGCCGCCATGCCGGGCGCGGCCCGCCAAGACAAGATTGCATCACCATTTTCCCCGGCCTGCAAGGCCAGAGCAGACACCGCTCCCCAGTCCAAGGAGGTCCCTGCTAGGAAATCCCTGGTAGGTGAGGACCCCGCATACTGGCAGCTGAAGGCTGACATGGAGGCCAAGTTCCCACAGGAGATGGTGGATCAGTACATGCTCCCTCCGCACACCCCCAAGAGGATTCCGGCAACCCCTGCAGCAACTACGCCAAAGAGTCCCTCGCCTGGGCCTGCTGAAGAAAGTCAATCCCCAGCACTGCCACCAAAGGAGTGCTCAGAAGCACTAAGGGGGAGGGGAGGCCAGGAAGCTGAGGAGCTGACTCAGGAGCCACCAGCAGTGGATCCATGCCCAGAGCCGGAGATGTTGCCATATTCCCGCTGGGATGAGGAAGACCTAACACCGTCTGCTGAAGAAGATCTGCCCAAAAGCCTCACCTGGGAGCTTGTAAGCTGTACCTCGCAGAATCCAGCCCGCAAGACACGGCGCCGTAGCAGAACCCAGTTTTTCCCTGCACCGCCATCCCCAGAGCAGAGAGAAGTCATGGCCCGAGACTTAGAAGAAAAACGGTCCCTAAGAAGAGCCAAAGCACAGGTCAGAGGACCCCTTTGTAGAGGAATTGTGGAAGACTTTAACTTGAAGAGCGGATACGGCTTTATAGTGGCATCAGGTATGAAAGAGGGCATTTTTGTCAATAGACGAGACGTCAGAGCCCACTTGCCCAGAGGACATCCTGGAAGAAACCTGAGAATGGGAGACACAGTGCAGTTTACCATGCATCAAGGCGAAAGAGGCTGGTATGCGCTAGATGTAACGCCATGTCTTAAAGGAAAAGCCACAGGCACAGAAGAAGAAAGGAAAGATAGAAAAGGAACAGAGAAAGAACCTACTGATGAGACTACCACAGACGAAGAAAGAGGTCAAGGAAGCAACAGGTGCCGCAGCCCTACAGGCCCAAGCCCTGGTGAGGAGGAGTCTGCATAAAGTTCATGTAAAGTAAAGCAAGTTACCAGTTTTGAAGTTTTTGCAACGTTTTAAAGTTTAAGAGATGTGCCCACATAAACTGATGTGAGAAATGAACCTTAAGGCTATGAACTGGCTATAGCCACAAACTCTCGCAGTGTAAATAGTTACACCAGAGGGCACCACCACCACCAGAGTCAGCCTGTTTAGGGGCTTGGCTCGTCTGCAACCAGGGAGCACGTCCGTATATAGGGCCTTGGCTCACCTGCGACCAGAGAGCATGCCTGTTTATGGGGCCTGGCTCTCCACCACAAAGAGGGTACCTGGTCAGCACCAACTGTGAAGGCCGCCTCTGGATCCTGCCAGAAGTGGCTGAAGGCGCGGCTTCACCAGGCCAGGTATGCCCTGAAGACCACCAGACCATGAAAGCCGCCTCTACATCCTGCCAGAAGTGGCTGAAGGCGCGGCCAACGTGAGAGGGTTTTGGGTGGGTTAACGGACTTGTGGGTGGAGGGTGGTGATGTATGGTACCTGGTGCTTTTAAAAAAAATGTTTTACATGTTTTAATGTTTTATGCATTTTAAAATGTTGTCTTGCAGCCCGAGGACGTGCTGGTGATAACTAAGGGGGAATGTGGCGCCCCTGACCTGGTCAGGCACCACTGAGTACTGCACCCATGCTGGGGACAGTACAATACAGGTAATCCAGAAGGCTGACCGAGGTGTGACTACACAGGCGCATAGTGATCAGGTCTCACACATGTACCTATGAGAGGACCCCTGGGGATCCCAGGAGGGGGAAAAGCCTTCACCTTCACTGGAATAGTGGAGGGGGCCAAAAGCCTCCATCTCCTCTCAAGGGGTGTGGTAAGAGAGCCTGGTTGCTAGGTGGCGTAGGCAAGAACAGGAGAGGAGGAGCAGTGAGCCGGTTCAGTGCAGAGCAGAGTCCAGGGAGCTCCGAGAGGAGCTGACCCCTTCCCCTGGGGCTGTTGCAGTCTGACAGCGCCCGCGCAGTGGCTACCGACGGGGGAGAACGGTCACCTAGGAGTGCTACCCGAAACCCGTCTCCAGCTAAAGAGAGAGCACAGAGTGGGAAGTAAGGAGACTGCTAGGGACTGATTTTACATGGTTTAGGGCGTTCTGCTGGACATGCTGGGCATGCTCAGTAAAACGTGACAGATTCCTGCACTAGAATCCGTTGCATGAAGCAGGATAATGGAATCCTGCACCATGGACTTACATTATGCCTCCTGACGGATTCCAATCCTGTGGGGTGCATTTTTTTGCAGCAACAAAAAAACATTAGGATAAAGGTGAGAGCACCAGGGAAATACCTAAAGCGGCATGGTGATTTAGTCAGTATGTGGAGGGAGCGGGAGGACATAGAAGGTGATCTTCTCGGTGTCATCAGTGGTACAGTGGTACTAAAAGTACTAGGATAAAGGTGAGAGCACCAAGGAAATACCTAAAGCGGCATGGTGATTTAGTCAGTATGTGGAGGGAGCCCTCCACATACTGACTAAATCACCATGCCGCTTTAGGTATTTCCCTGGTGCTCTCACCTTTATCCTAGTACTTTTAGTACCACTGATGTCACCCTGGCAACTTATTTACCATACCACATATGATCAGTAATTCTATTACATATATGACAGTGTCTTATTGCATTCATCTTCTACCCCAACCTACCGTGTGAGCCCCTTCACATTGTATGCTAGCCTTTTATTGGCGCTCCCCTTGTCTACTTCACATGTAGCAACAATATCTTCTTACCGGAGTATTCCTTAAGCTGACTCTCCTAATACTCTTGGCCCCTGGTGAAGGCTCCTGTGTGAGCCGCAACGTTGGGCGGGCAGTACAGTTTTTTGGTGAAAAATAAAAAAACCTTGTTCAAGCATACCGTACCTGGACTTGTCCTAATTTTTTCATGCACTGTGTGCCGGGACTACCTCTTTGATTGACTACATTTTTTCTCCCGAGCACCAGGATTATAGCAGCTGAGCACAACTTATCCTCCTCTAAGACAAGGAAATGATCTGCACTGATGCCCAGAAGCTTTGTAAGTCAGATACAGGCCCAGATGAAGAAGGTTCTGAGCATAATGTAGACCCTCATTCCCAAACTGTAACTCCTCTTGGTGGAGACAATGAGGAACATGCTGATGACGATGAGACTCAGATACCTGATTGGAATGACAACTTAAGTATTCGGTCACGGCAGGAAGAGGTTGGCTCTGAGGACGAGGGGCGTGCAAACACTCAGGGTGATGATGAGGTTGTAGATCCCACTTACTGTCAACCCACAGTCAGGCACTCGATGAGGTCAGCAGAGGAGGTGGAGGAGGATGCTACTGACGACAAGGTTAGGTTAAGCCTTCCTGTACAGAGACGGAGTACTGGAAGCACGTCAACTGCATCCTCAGCCACAATTCTGCCTCTGAGCATAAGTCGGGGTGGCTCTGCAGGTTGCATGGGCTCTAAGCCTTGCCTAGCCTGGTCCATTTTTGACATCGCAAAGGATCACTCAACTTATGTAATCTGTAAGATTTGTCGCCAATCTCTAAGTAGAGGCCAAAAACTCACTAGTTTGAGTACTTCGTCCATGAACCGTCACTTGGATATGAAGCATAAGTCGCAGTGGGAAGCTCACTGTGCTATAATGCGGCCTTAGCGGAGTGGGCCAACCACCGTCTGCCCCTTCAAGTGCATCCGTGTGCTCTTCATCCCCTGTGAATTGTGGGGACAGCAGTCACACATGCTTTTGGGCACAGACCTTCCACCTCTTTACCCGCAACAGGCAGTGTGATTGGCAGGTCATCAGTTGTTTTGGAAGTGGAAACAGCTGCTGGTGTTGACCTCTCTCAAGCATCGAGAGCACCAACTTTGGATGAAGGCAACATTATGTCTCCGCCTGCACTTTCCTCACAGACCAGCAGCTTTCCAGGGACACCCTACTCACCGCCGTCTCAGCACAGCAGCCAGCCCTCGGTCCCTCAGATGTGGACAAGTAAAAGACCATTTCCTCCTAGCCATGACAAAGCTAAGAGGTTGCCTTTCAGCATCTGCAAGCTGTTGGCTACAGAAATGCTGCCTTTCCGCCTGGTGGACACACAGAATTTGAGACCTTATATCCGTCGCAGTGCCCCAGTACCAGATGCCCAGTCGCCACTACTTCTCCAAGAAAGGTGTGCCTGCGCTACACCAGCATGTCGCACACAACATCATCTCACGCTCTCCAGTCCCCTTGGCCCGCTCCCCGGTTCCCGTGCCCCGCTCTCCGGTTCCCGACGGCGTCCCCTGCTCACCGCTCCGGTCCCGGCTTCCACTTCCTCGCCTGCACCCTCCATGTGTCCTGCGCCCCGCTCCCGGCGCCCCTCTGCGACGCGGGACTCACAGCCGGGCACTCCTGCTTCCTCTGCACCGCTCCCTGTACTGGCTTCTGGCACACGGGCCTCGCGCATGCGCATTAGAGCGCGCGCGCGGTCATTGACCCTCTCTTAAAGGGCCAGCACCTAGAAACAGGAAATTGCATAGACAGGTACAGGGTATATTAGGATTCTCTTTCCTGGTGGGCGGGGCCTGTTCTACGTGTTTAGTAAGCTAGGAGTTCAGGTCCCCGTATTGCTGTGTCCAGTATTAACCCCTGTCTGTCTCGCAGAGCCTGTCCTGCTACGCCAGCCGGTCCTGACCACGTCCGCTCCAGTACTCCTGACGGTGACTTTGGCGGATGTTCCACCACCTCTTCAGCTCCGCCAGTCTCCGGTCCCTGCCTCCGTTTGGTGACCCGTCCTCTCACTCAGCAGGTTCCGGATTCCGCCTGATCCTACAACCCGGCCTCGGACCCTGAGCCTTGTCACCCGGACTACCGTCTAGAACTCTGTGTTCCCAGCGACATCTACTTTCCAGCTCTCATACGGACTGTCTTGCTACCAATAGTGCTTCGGCTGCCGTGCATCAAGGCCCTCTGGCGGGGTGACCGGTCTGGCTGCCTCACCAGGGGAACCCGGTGTACGGTCCAGTGTTTCCACCACCCGGACGTAACACATCACCGCTTCCTTGAGAAACTCTGTGTGTGACAGGGTGCATTTCACTACAGATACTTGGATCAGTAGGCATGGACAGGTGTGTTACATGTCGCTGACTGGGCACTGGATAACTATGGTGAGAGATGAAGAAGGGTCTGCTGTACAAGTCTTGCCGTCCCCACGAGTTGTGCATCAATCCTCTGTATGTAGAAGTTCCTCAACTGCTTCTGCCTCTTCCACCTCGTCTGGGTCCTCCACCTCCGCCCAAAGCCTGTCTGGTCAGGCCACCCGCGTTGTAACTGTGCACAAGGAATCCCGCACACCTCCTTACTATGCTGGCAGAAGAGCTCAACGGTATCAGGCGGTCTTTAAGTTGAAATGTCTGGGAAATGTAAGTCACACAGCTGACCAGTTGTGGTCAGCTCTGGAAACCAAGTTTCGTCAATAATTGTCTCCACTCAACCTGCAGCCAGGGAAGACCGTGTGCGACAATGCTGCAAACCTGGGTGCGACCCTTCGCCAGGGCAATGTGACACACGTGCCTTGTATGGCTCACGTGTTGAACCTTGTTGTCCAGCAATTTTTAGCCCACTATCCCAGCCTAGATGGGCTTCTGTACAGGGCACGGTCACTATGTGCTCACTTCCGCTGTTCACACGCCACAGCTGAACGACTTGCTTCACTCCAGAAGTCTTTCGGCCTGCCGGTTCACCGCCTGAAATGCGATGTGCCGACACGCTGGAATTCGACTCTCCACATGTTGCAGCGACTGTGGCAGCACCGCCGAGCCCTGGTGCAATACGTTATGATGTATACCCTGGGCTAATGAGATCCAGAGGTGTGGCAGATCACGCTGCTGGAGTGGTCTCAGATCAAGGACCTATGCACCCTTCTGCACAGTTTCGACATGGCGACGAAGATGTTTAGCGCTGAAAATGCCATTATCAGCATGACAATTCCAGTCATTTACATGCTGAAGCATACTCTAAACAGTGTTCGGAGTCAGGTGGTGGGACAAGAGGAAGGGGAGGAAGTACAGGAGGATTCATATGTGGAAGGGATACCAAGATCTACAAGGTCCAGACGGTCAGCAGCACTAAGGCGGCAGACATGGGATGGTAGAGGAGAGGGATTAACAAGGGAGCATGGTAGCAGCCAAACTGTTGAGGAAGGTGCAGGAGCCCAGGAAGGAATGGAGGATGAACTGGTGATGGGCATGGAAGACTCAGCAGATGAGGGAGACCTTGATCACATTTCTGTTGTGAAAGGTTGGGGGAAGAGGGCAGAGGAAGGAAGTATGATTCTCACTTCGCCGCCACCAACACAGCAACGACTTGGTCCTCCTGGATGCGGAAGACACATGAGCTCCTTCTTACTGCACTACCTACAACATGACCCTCGGATTGTCCGAATTAGAAGTATTGCTGAATGGGTTGCCACACTCTTAGATCCCCGGTGCAAGTCAAAATTTGGCGAAATAATTCCTGCCATAGAAAGGGACGCACGTATGCAGGAGTATCAGCAGAAGCTGTTGCGTAATCTTAGCTCGGCTTTTCCACTAAACACCAGTGGTGCACAGAGTGAATCTCACAGTTCTAACTTGCCAACCATGGGACTGTCGAGTCATCATCACTTAAACCGTACCAGCAACACCGTATCTGGTGGTAACAGCAATTTTATGCAATCGTTTCATGAATTTTTTAGACCATCCTTTGCAAGGCCACAAGACACAAGAAGTCTGACACATAGTCAATGCCTGGAGAGGATGATACAGGAGTATCTCCAAGTGAATATCGATGCCATGACTCTGCAACTGGAGCCTTGCTCATTTTCGGCTTCCAATCTGGAAAAATGGCCTGAGCTCGCCACTTACGCCTTTGGAGATCTTGTCGTGCCCGCAGCCAGCGTTCTCTCGGAACGTGTATTCAGTGCTGCTGGGTATGTGCTGACAGATAAGCGCACGCGTCTGTCCAGTGACAATGTGGACAGACTAATGTGGCGCCCCTGACCTGGTCAGGCACCACTGAGTACTGCACCCATGCTGGGGACAGTACAATACAGGTAATCCAGAAGGCTGACCGAGGTGTGACTACACAGGCGCATAGTGATCAGGTCTCACACATGTACCTATGAGAGGACCCCTGGGGATCCCAGGAGGGGGAAAAGCCTTCACCTTCACTGGAATAGTGGAGGGGGCCAAAAGCCTCCATCTCCTCTCAAGGGGTGTGGTAAGAGAGCCTGGTTGCTAGGTGGCGTAGGCAAGAACAGGAGAGGAGGAGCAGTGAGCCGGTTCAGTGCAGAGCAGAGTCCAGGGAGCTCCGAGAGGAGCTGACCCCTTCCCCTGGGGCTGTTGCAGTCTGACAGCGCCCGCACAGTGGCTACCGACGGGGGAGAACGGTCACCTAGGAGTGCTACCCGAAACCCGTCTCCAGCTAAAGAGAGAGCACAGAGTGGGAAGTAAGGAGACTGCTAGGGAGTACCAGGCCCAAACGGGCGGCAGATCCCGGAGCGGGGATAGATCCACCTTTCCTTGCTAAACCTGCCGGTGTGGGGCCCTCAAAGCCCACACCACAACACCTAAAAGCCGCAGCCACGTAGCCACAGTTAGGGCCCATAGTTCACAGGAGGCAAGCAGCTGGAGTGATCTGGCCCAGGCAACAAGCAAACGGCAAACGAAGGGGAGAGAGGCTTCAGCAACTTCCCTGGGTGACCCCCATAGGGACTAAAAGTCGGGGTTACCCCAAACCACCAAGGGCTAAGGAAGGCGAGTTGGTAGTCACCATCAGAAGTCAGCCTGAAGGATACCTGGTTCCAGCCTGGTTCATCCCAGCTACGCCCGGGTTACTCACCCTGCCACCTGAAGTGAGTAAAATCCCTGAAAGACATCCTGCGTGTGTGGAGTTATTCTGCGCCTTGTGGTACTACGCACCTACACAGGGCCCTGGGGCTTGCCTCACTCTCAGGAGGCTATTCCAACTAACTGCACTCACCATCAGCCCCAGGCGTCCCCTAATCTGCAGTGGCGGTCCCCAATGACCGCAATTCTGAGAGTGGCGTCACGACAAATAGAAGATTTCCTACCTGTGACAAAGACCAGACTGTTCCATCCAAGTGGAGTCCCTGAAGGTAATGCACCGACACAGCGTTCTCGGGGCTTCACATCTGGCGTCACGAACAGGATAAGGACTAGACCTGTTCAGACAGGTGACCATGTGCCTGGGCGGTCCGCTTGAAAAATTGGAAGCGCCGCCATATTGCCACCATGAAAAGCGCGCTGAAAAACAACAGCAGCCCGCGCTGGGAGAAGTTACCGCCCACGAAGAGGTGTGGCTACCCAGAGATCCCCTGCAGAGTTCTGACCTCGCTTGTGAAGAGAGCGGAAGCGTCCAGAGACGGCGGAACGGAAAAGAAGCCAGCAGCTTGTTGCTAGAGAAAATGGCGTCTGAATGCAGAGACCCAGAGCCAGGCTCCGCTGCCTGGTGGTGTCGGGAGCTCGCCGAGTTCTGCGATCAACTGGAGGCCAGGGTCGGAAGGCTGATCAGAGAGGGACGGACGGAGTTTCTGTGGATGACCGCGGCGGTTCAGGCCTATGAGGGGAGAGCCGCGCGCCGAGTGCCAGACCGGGCGGTGACGACTCAGACCCCGATGCTGCCACCGATGGGTGAGTCCAGTGTTGCCCCTGCCAGCACGAGTGCCCCGACCCCTGCTGCCACGTCCGCGGTCCCTGAAGAGGCGTCCGGCGCGGCGACGCTGAAGCAGGCCGCAGCCACGCCAGGTGCAGCCCGCCAAGCTCAGGCCGCCGCAGCGATGCCCTGCTCGGCCCACCAAGACCCGGTCCCTGCAGCAACGCCCAGTCCGGTCCGCAAAGATCCGGCTGCCACCGCGACCCTCATCCATGCCGCGGGTGTGACGCTGACCCAGGCCGCCGCCATGCTAGGCCCGGCCCGCCGAGACCCCACTGCAGCCGCAACGCTCGTCCGCGCCGCAAGTGAGACGCTGAACCAGGCCGCAGCCACGCCAGGTGCGGCCCGCCAAGCTCCGATCGCTGCAGCGACGCCCAGCCCAGCCTGCACCGATCTCATCGCGACAGCGACGCCGATCCAGGCCGCCGCCATGCCGGGCGCGGCCCGCCAAGACAAGATTGCATCACCATTTTCCCCGGCCTGCAAGGCCAGAGCAGACACCGCTCCCCAGTCCAAGGAGGTCCCTGCTAGGAAATCCCTGGTAGGTGAGGACCCCGCATACTGGCAGCTGAAGGCTGACATGGAGGCCAAGTTCCCACAGGAGATGGTGGATCAGTACATGCTCCCTCCGCACACCCCCAAGAGGATTCCGGCAACCCCTGCAGCAACTACGCCAAAGAGTCCCTCGCCTGGGCCTGCTGAAGAAAGTCAATCCCCAGCACTGCCACCAAAGGAGTGCTCAGAAGCACTAAGGGGGAGGGGAGGCCAGGAAGCTGAGGAGCTGACTCAGGAGCCACCAGCAGTGGATCCATGCCCAGAGCCGGAGATGTTGCCATATTCCCGCTGGGATGAGGAAGACCTAACACCGTCTGCTGAAGAAGATCTGCCCAAAAGCCTCACCTGGGAGCTTGTAAGCTGTACCTCGCAGAATCCAGCCCGCAAGACACGGCGCCGTAGCAGAACCCAGTTTTTCCCTGCACCGCCATCCCCAGAGCAGAGAGAAGTCATGGCCCGAGACTTAGAAGAAAAACGGTCCCTAAGAAGAGCCAAAGCACAGGTCAGAGGACCCCTTTGTAGAGGAATTGTGGAAGACTTTAACTTGAAGAGCGGATACGGCTTTATAGTGGCATCAGGTATGAAAGAGGGCATTTTTGTCAATAGACGAGACGTCAGAGCCCACTTGCCCAGAGGACATCCTGGAAGAAACCTGAGAATGGGAGACACAGTGCAGTTTACCATGCATCAAGGCGAAAGAGGCTGGTATGCGCTAGATGTAACGCCATGTCTTAAAGGAAAAGCCACAGGCACAGAAGAAGAAAGGAAAGATAGAAAAGGAACAGAGAAAGAACCTACTGATGAGACTACCACAGACGAAGAAAGAGGTCAAGGAAGCAACAGGTGCCGCAGCCCTACAGGCCCAAGCCCTGGTGAGGAGGAGTCTGCATAAAGTTCATGTAAAGTAAAGCAAGTTACCAGTTTTGAAGTTTTTGCAACGTTTTAAAGTTTAAGAGATGTGCCCACATAAACTGATGTGAGAAATGAACCTTAAGGCTATGAACTGGCTATAGCCACAAACTCTCGCAGTGTAAATAGTTACACCAGAGGGCACCACCACCACCAGAGTCAGCCTGTTTAGGGGCTTGGCTCGTCTGCAACCAGGGAGCACGTCCGTATATAGGGCCTTGGCTCACCTGCGACCAGAGAGCATGCCTGTTTATGGGGCCTGGCTCTCCACCACAAAGAGGGTACCTGGTCAGCACCAACTGTGAAGGCCGCCTCTGGATCCTGCCAGAAGTGGCTGAAGGCGCGGCTTCACCAGGCCAGGTATGCCCTGAAGACCACCAGACCATGAAAGCCGCCTCTACATCCTGCCAGAAGTGGCTGAAGGCGCGGCCAACGTGAGAGGGTTTTGGGTGGGTTAACGGACTTGTGGGTGGAGGGTGGTGATGTATGGTACCTGGTGCTTTTAAAAAAAATGTTTTACATGTTTTAATGTTTTATGCATTTTAAAATGTTGTCTTGCAGCCCGAGGACGTGCTGGTGATAACTAAGGGGGAATGTGGCGCCCCTGACCTGGTCAGGCACCACTGAGTACTGCACCCATGCTGGGGACAGTACAATACAGGTAATCCAGAAGGCTGACCGAGGTGTGACTACACAGGCGCATAGTGATCAGGTCTCACACATGTACCTATGAGAGGACCCCTGGGGATCCCAGGAGGGGGAAAAGCCTTCACCTTCACTGGAATAGTGGAGGGGGCCAAAAGCCTCCATCTCCTCTCAAGGGGTGTGGTAAGAGAGCCTGGTTGCTAGGTGGCGTAGGCAAGAACAGGAGAGGAGGAGCAGTGAGCCGGTTCAGTGCAGAGCAGAGTCCAGGGAGCTCCGAGAGGAGCTGACCCCTTCCCCTGGGGCTGTTGCAGTCTGACAGCGCCCGCGCAGTGGCTACCGACGGGGGAGAACGGTCACCTAGGAGTGCTACCCGAAACCCGTCTCCAGCTAAAGAGAGAGCACAGAGTGGGAAGTAAGGAGACTGCTAGGGAGTACCAGGCCCAAACGGGCGGCAGATCCCGGAGCGGGGATAGATCCACCTTTCCTTGCTAAACCTGCCGGTGTGGGGCCCTCAAAGCCCACACCACAACACCTAAAAGCCGCAGCCACGTAGCCACAGTTAGGGCCCATAGTTCACAGGAGGCAAGCAGCTGGAGTGATCTGGGCCAGGCAACAAGCAAACGGCAAACGAAGGGGAGAGAGGCTTCAGCAACTTCCCTGGGTGACCCCCATAGGGACTAAAAGTCGGGGTTACCCCAAACCACCAAGGGCTAAGGAAGGCGAGTTGGTAGTCACCATCAGAAGTCAGCCTGAAGGATACCTGGTTCCAGCCTGGTTCATCCCAGCTACGCCCGGGTTACTCACCCTGCCACCTGAAGTGAGTAAAATCCCTGAAAGACATCCTGCGTGTGTGGAGTTATTCTGCGCCTTGTGGTACTACGCACCTACACAGGGCCCTGGGGCTTGCCTCACTCTCAGGAGGCTATTCCAACTAACTGCACTCACCATCAGCCCCAGGCGTCCCCTAATCTGCAGTGGCGGTCCCCAATGACCGCAATTCTGAGAGTGGCGTCACGACAAATAGAAGATTTCCTACCTGTGACAAAGACCAGACTGTTCCATCCAAGTGGAGTCCCTGAAGGTAATGCACCGACACAGCGTTCTCGGGGCTTCACACTAACGTTCATCAAGATGAACAAGTCATGGATCTGCAAGGAATTTTCTACCCCTGTGTCATCCTGGGGAGAGTAAAGGCTTGTGGATTTTTGATTATGCTTCATGCAAATCAACATGTTAAGTTTACAACTGTGGGACAATTGATGCCACTTAAGTGGTGTCTGTGGCCCAATTTTTGGAAAAAATGGAGACTCTGGTTGGAGTCCCCTTGCTGTGTTTTAGATGATCGTTCATCAAGATCAGGGGTGGGCAATTAATTTTCCCATGGGGCCGCATGAGAAAATGGGATGGTTTTAGGCTATGTGCGCACTTACCGGATTTTTCGCGGATTTTGCCGCGGATTTGCTGCATGTTTCGCTGCAGAAAATGTTCATAACATCTCTGCAGTGAATCACCAGCAAATCCTATGGAGAAAAAAAATCCTGTGCGCACTGGGCGGAATTTGACAGCTGCATGTTTTGCTGCGGGAATCCCGCAGCAAAAACAAGTGCATGTCACTTCTTTTCCGCACAGCGCTGCGGGATTTTACTCCATTGACTCAATGTTAATCAAGAAATCCCGCAGGGAATAACGCAGGCAACAAATTCTGTGCGGTTCACTGCGTTTTCCTGCGTTATTCCCTGCGGTATTTTGCGGTTTACCTCCGGTAATGTGCATCGCCTGTCTGCGGTTTTGCAGGGAAGTGATGTCATTACAGGAAGAGGAAGTCGTGCAGAGTAAACACACACAGATCACAGACACACACAGACATCACAGACACATAGAACACATAGACACAGACACATAGAACACACATAGAAAGAAAACGGAAATATAGGAAAAAAAGAACGTGGGCTCCGCTGCATATTTACCTTCCAGCCGAGGTAAGCACACAGCGGCGGCCCGGTATTCTCAGGCTGGGGAGGGAGAGGGGCAGGGATAATGTCCCCCGCCTCACTCCCCCTCCGGCAGCCGAGAATATCAGCCGCAGCTGCCCCGGCACTGTCGCATGCAATATGCGACAATACCGGCGTGTCCTCGGCTCTTCTTGCCACCGTGTAGCAGTGGTGGCAAGGTAATACAAGGGGTTAATGATGGTGGGGGACCACCGCCATTAACCCCAGGCTTGATCATGGCAGCGTCTATGTGACAGCTGACATGATCAACCCGTAAGTAAAGTGAAAAAAAACACAGACACCGAAAAATCCTTTATTTTAAATAAAACAAACAAGCCTCGTTCACCATTTTATTAACCCCTCCCGCAACAAAACTCCGGCGTAATCCAGGTCCGACGTCCAGCGCTGCTTCCATCCAGCCGCGACTGTCACAGACACAGGCTGAATGAAAGCAGCAGAGGTAATTACCGGTCATTTCCCACGGCCGGTAATGTGAACTCACTGCCGACCGTGGGAAATGCAGCGATCTGTCATCTATCTCTCTATCTATCTATCCCTCTGTCTATCTATCTATCCCTCTATCTATTCTTCTGTCTATCTACTCTCAGAATTAAATGACTTTTTTTTTTTTTTTTTTTTTCTTCAATGTGCTTTATTGCATTGAATGCAATAAAGCACATCCCAACCCGCACGCGGCAAAACCGCGGCAATACCGCGAATAATACCGCGGTAAAACCGCAGAAAACCGCGGCAAACCGCATGCGGTTTTCGGGTGCGGTTTCCCGCGGTTTTTTACCGCGGGTGCGGTAATCTTTGAGGGCATGCGGAATTTTCTCAAGAAAATTCCACTTCCCAGTGCGCACAGAGCCTTAGAGGGCCAGACTAATATAATTATGGGGAGATAAGGTATGCACACCAGTGACTATGTAAGGGGAATACATGAAATAGCAGAAACTGCTGTGTGAATACTGACTTGAAAAATCCAATAGCTATATGCAAGAGTGAATATGTGAAAAATGGAATCGGCATTACTGCCATGAACATATGAATCAAGAGAAATTTAGCTACTGAATTGATCAATGCAAACGAAAAAATACTAACAAATAGGAATAACGTTTGGAACACCATTCTAGTCACTGGTGTGCATACCTTATCTCCCCATAGTGATGTTTTTTTAGGTTTTTGCACCCAGTTCGGACTTAGAATGGTGTTCCAAACGTTATTCCTATTTGTTAGACTAATATAATTAACTTGGTTCTACATTTTATATATATATATATATATATATATATTGTGAGACTCATGTGGAATTAGTGGATGAGGGCAGGTATATCTCACCCCGGTGTCAGTCCTATGTGACTTCTTAGCCTGGTCAGGATCACCTGGTTACTAATGGATTAATGGGAGGTGAAGGACTGATGTTAAAGGAGTCTGAGAAGTTGGGGGAGGGTCTCCATCTGGGAGCACAGACAACCTGTCTGTGTAGGAGACACTTCTGAGTGGGAGCAGTGCTTGATGTCTGTATGGTTTAGCTGGAAGGGAGAAGCCCTCCAGTTTGTAGTTAGGATATCACCGTGTATAGTTAGTGCCGGACAGGCAAGTATTTATTTTGTTGGTGTTTTTCTTTTGTTTATACTTCGCTACAATAAACCTGACCAAGCGTCAGTTACACCTTGAATTCGGCTGTCTGCCTGAGGTGAATACGTGCCCTTTGAACCCAGCGAAGGCGATCCCCGAGCGTGTTATCACAATATATATACATATATATATATATATATATATACATATACATATACATATATATATATATATATATATATATATATATATATATATATATATATATATATATATATTATGTAGAACAAGCTGAAGAAGGATCCAGCAAGGCAGAATGACTCCAAAGGGCAACAAGGCAACAAAAGTTTTTTGTTTTTTGTTTTTTTCTCTGACTTTATTAACTAAGAATAAAAAATTCCAGAGCTCTTGACAAGTTTTTAAGTGCAAAGTATATGCAGTATGGACTATGCATTTCGGCGGACGCAGCCGCCTTCTTCACGGTCCCAAGACAAAACATTATATATTATATTTTCGTGGTTCCCAGCGCTGACATGTTTAAGTGAGTTCTAGGCTCATTTCATATGTCCTTCTTGCACAGATGTATATAATTTTTTTTATTTTTTTTTGAGAGATAATCATGATTACACATATATATGTTCTATTGTTTTTCATTTTCGATTAATTTAGTACATCACGATTTGAAATGTGGGTCATGTCTACAATAATTGACTTTATTTTTCATATCATTCATGAAACTAATTGTATTGTGTCATGCTTCACTGCAATGCACCCTTTTCCCGCCAGTTTTTTCTATCAGGGGCGGTCCTGTGATGTCATCAAATTTATTTAAACTGTGTTCGTCTCCATTATGGTAGATTTGATGTGTTCTTATGCCTGATGGTCCTGAGGAAGGGAGCTGAGACTCCAGAAACGTGTAGACCTGTGCAAAATAAAAGATCCATTAATCTGAATACCTGAGAAGTGATCATTGGCGCGGCTGATAAAAACCCGATTTTCTTCTATTGTTCTCTGTTATCTGCCGTGATCCCAGTTTTCCATGCCTATATAGTAGTTGTGACTTGCACAACTTCATTTGGTGAGTATTACTGCTCCCTGTCTTTACCCCCTGTGTTATTGGGGTAAAACCCTATTGCGCTTCTTTTCCACAGCTCTCTACTCATATACTACACCTGTAATATATATCCCTATACACTACACCTGTCATAAACTACACCTCTATATACTATACCACTCTATACTACATTACTACACCCCTATATACACCTGTAATATACTACATCACTATATACTACACCTGTAATAAACTGCACCACTACATCACTATATATACTACACCTGTGATAACCTACATCACTACACCCCTATATACTACACTTGTATTATACTACACCTGTGATAAACTACACCACTACACCCCTATATACTACACCTGTATTATACTACACCTGTGATAAACTACACCACTACACCCCTATATACACCTGTATTATATTACACCACTACACCCCTATAAAACTACACCACTATATACTACACCCCCCCATATACCACACCTGTAAAACTACGTTCCCATTTACTACACCACTAGACCCCAAATATTTGTCAACAGTTACTCCCCCTTCCCCAGCCCCCCACCGCTCCCCATTGTCCCCACACCACCTCTTCCTTCTTATTGTCCCCTCCTCAGGCACCTCTGTACGAGCCCCCCGCCGAGCTGCTTCTCTTTCACATGCCCAGGCTGCGCCGATGCTGTTTTCTTAGGAGCCCTCGCCGCTGCTTCTCTCTGTATGGGCCCCGGCTGCTGCAGCTTCCTCTCCTGCCGGGCGGGAACTTTTCAAATGACACACGCGCGCAGTACTGACGATATCAGGGCGCGCGTGTGTCACAGAGAAAGGTGTCGGGCAGGGAACAGAGGAGAGATTCCTGCGTTCCGCTGCCTGCACAGACTGTGAGGAGCTACAGGATCGCTTCCTGCCCGCCACACAGCATGTGATCAGGGCAATCTGCCCAAGGGTCTCCTGGAGCCACAGATTGCCCTCATTACTGACCGGCCAGCAAGGACGCCCTGAGCCAGGCGGGCCGGTCACAGAGAGTAGGCGGGCCAGATGTGACCCGCGAACCGCCCCTTGCCCAGGTCTGATCAAGATGAACAAGTCATGGATCCGCAAGGACTTTTTTACCCCTGTGTCATCCTGGGGAGAGTAAAGGCTTGTGGATTTTTGATTGTGCTTCATGCAAAGCAACATGTTAAATTTGCAACTGTGAGACAATTGATGCTACTTAAGTGGTGTCTGTGGCCCAATTTTTGGAAAAAATGGAGACTCTGGTTGGAGTCCCCTTGCTGTGTTTTACATGATTTTAGAAGGGCATGACATGCCTATATCTGTGTTTTCTCCTCCTTTTACTCGTCCAGCTCTTTTGTTTCAGCATGAGTATATGTACTTGTCACTTTTCCATGTGTTTGTGGTGTCTTCTGAGTTGTTTGTCACCTTTTGGACACATTAAAAGGTGTTTTCTAGGTGTTTGTATGTGTTTGTGTTTGCCTGCCATTGTTTTCAATGGGGTTCAAAGGTGTTCGTCGAACGTTCGACGAACACACCCTCTGTTTGACGAACCGAACTCGAACACTAGGGAGGTGGTTCATCTCTACTCCTGACCCTTCTTTAACAAATGCTTACAGAGAAAAAAGGATTGGGTAATTTCAACACTCTATTCTTTTGTTTTCATGGTAGGTATGTGGCAGTAGCTTACTCCCCATTTAAAAACACCTGCACGCTCAGTCTAACTGAACGTATCTGTGCATACGGTGGACTGGAGGAGCAGTTATCTGCTGAACAGTTATTGACGATGTATGGGCACCAATTACACTGATATACAGTGATTTTGGTGCCAATGATGTCTGAACGGTTTTATATTAACCTCATGGTGCTAAATAATAATACGACTTTATCTTTACCAGATTGGCTGTAGTTTCTTAGATATTTAATAATTGATTAATTCAACGCCATTTAAAAGCATTCAGAGTTGCAAGAATATTATTATTTTGATTTAGGAAACACTCTAAAATCATACAAAAATAAAATATCTAATATTGATAGGAAAAAGTTATGTATAATTTGATATATACAATATTACTTAGTGATTAATTGTTATTAATGTCAGTGCTTCAAAAAACACTGTTTATGCAATTTCCTTTTATGTGGGACATCAGGACAATCACATTGGAGACTCCAACAGTCGTCTGCAATCATGTGTATGTCCTGTCTGCCCTGATATCTCTCCTCCATCACCTTCATATCCTGGTGGAACCTCTCGCCTTGTTCTTCGCTAAAGTCTCCAATGTTATCTGCAAATTTGTTTAAATGGCTATTGAGGTTGTACATCTTTATGCTCATATTAACTCCCAAATTCCTGAAGTTATCGATATCTTGGACCAATTCTTCATATATAATCCTAGATAATTTATTATATTTTTGAATTGTTCAGTGGATTTTTTACCAGTATTCATCATAAATAATTGTTCTTGATCATGATATATGAAGTGATGTGTGTTATTGATTTATATAAAAAAATAGTAATTTTTTTTTCTGGCATAAAAAAAAAATGTATAGTACTTTCATACACATTTATTTTTTTCTGAGTATCTACTCTAACACAGCAAATATTCCTTGTAATTTAATTGTTTTTAAAAACGATAAGTTGTTAATAAAATTTAGTTGATTTATTGATTTTTATGTTATGGAGTCCATGTTCCGGCATCAATTAATAACATGGGACAGAGGCATTTTTTTTTTTATTTAGACCAATTCTTCGTAATTGTCTGCTCTGTGATTACCCAAGTAGTTCTTCAAAACAGAGACAAAACTCTTCCAGGCTGACGCCTCAGTGTCATTCATGTGTGTGGTAAAATTGGAATCGTTCATGATTTTACAGCTGTATATGAGAACCATTATAGATTCCAGATTTTAGTTTCTCCATGCTCAGTCCAGGGAATGATTTACAAATGTACTTGAAGCAATTCCCTCATTTGTCCAACAAATTGCTTCAGTAAGAATGGCTTTGTTCTTGTCCACCAGTGGCTTGTTGATGATATTTTTAGTTCCAACAATCATTTCTTCCATTGTACGCCATGACACGTCTGTCCAATTATCTTGCTTTACCCTGCTGTCCCAGAGGCATATGAAGCATGGGTATTTTGTGTATAAAGATTGCTGTTCAAGCAAGAGGTTCACCATCTTCAGATCAAACACAAATCGACCACTGATGTTCGGAGCAGATTTTCTGTAATATGATTTTTATATTGTCATATTTGTTGCGTGAGCAATGGGAAGAGACGCACAACGGTTACCGTTGTGCAAGAGAACACATTTGAAGCTTCTAATGGAGCGGTCTATGAAAAGTCTCCAGTCTTCTGGTTGACAGTCAGTTAGTCCCATTTGAAATACAACTTCCCGGATATCATTGCAGTATTCAAGTTCTTCCTCTTGGTTGAACTATGGGAGAAGCCTCTCTTCTCTTGTTCGATAGGCTGTAATTTTAACTTCAGCCTTTATAAGATTTTGTTCATTAAGTCAGGACACAAAGTTCAGATGCTTGCTTGGACAATTTAAGTCTTGAATTAGGTCATTGAGTTCTTTTTTGGTTTAAAGAGGTAGTTCACCCCTTTTCATTACTAGCCACCTTACCATTATGTTGAGAAACAAAGTTTCTCTCAAATACCTGGTGTTGCCAATAGTGGCTGTGAGCGGCGCTATTGCAATCCGTTCACCCCCTTTGCATGATGTCTGGAATCCAGTGAGGTCACGTCAATTTCCTGTTGACCTGACATCAACGCGGCCAGCCCCAGTCTCCGTGAGTCACTGGGCTATGGGCAGCATTTCCCCTGCTCATCACAGCCCAGCATCGCTCCTGCTGCATCTCTCTGTAGTGAAGGAGGGAGTAATGAGATGCTGTGCTGTGACGCTGGGCTGTGACGAGCAGTAAAATGCCGCCCACAGCCCAGTCACTCAGGAAGACTGTGGCCCGCCTTAATTGACGTGACATCAGAGGTTGCGGAGCCCGGGGGTCATGTGAAGGGATACTATTAGCAATACAAGGTATTTGTTTCTCAACATAATATCGATGTGGCCAGTAATGCAAAGGGGTGAAGCACTTCTTTAATGGTTGAGGCCTTGAAGTGCTTCCCTCAAATTCGTTTCCCCTGCTACTACCTGCCATATATGTGTCGCCCCAAGGACATCGACCCAGCTTCAGGGACGCCACAGGGTCTTCTTTCAATATGGCGAAACAGGTATGTCAGATTTTGTATGTGTTGTGACGCCACTCATGGCTTGCGGTCAGGGATATGGATGACTGCCACTGCAGATTTTATGAGCGCCTGAGGCTGATGGGGTCTGCAGTCAGATGGTGTGGCCTCCCGTGAGTGAGGCAGGCCCCAGGGGCTCAGGTGTGTAGAATAACGGGTCCCAGAATAACTACAGGCAGAGTCCAAAAGGTCTTTCAACTGCTTTTTACTCACTTTTGCTGTTACTGTGAGCTGACCCGGGTGATGCTGTGATAAACCAGGTTGAACCAGGGCTCCTTCAGACCAGTCTGAGGGTAACTAGCTAGCTTGTCTTCTTAGCACTTCTGTGTTCGGATAACCCCTGACTTAAAGTACCGTGGGGTCTATGCAGGGACTCGCAACTGCCTTTTCTCCCCTTTTTGGACCGTTTGCCGGCAGCATGGACCAAGTGTGATGGCTTCTGGCTCTATCCCCTTATGGGTCCCTGTGTTGCTGCTGAGGCACGGACTCTGTGTGGTTGGTGAGGTACTTGTAGTTCCCCTCACCGGCAGGTTTAGCAGGTAGTTAAAACTGAAGCCTGCTCTAGGGACCTGTCCCCTGTACGTGCCTAGTCACCAGGAAAACCTCTTCTCTCTGACTCTCGGTGATCATTCTCCCCCGCCAACTGTCACTACACCGCGCAGGGTCTGACTAGTGGCCGCGCGTGTATCCCTTAGCAGCTGCCGCGCACACCACTAGCAGACTGGCTCGCTCTACTCCTTTCCTGACAGCCTCTGCACTTTAGCTCCCAGCCCCTCTGCTACACCCATTGATAAGAATTGAAGGCTAGCCCCCTCCGGAGACTACCCAAGGGTCCCATCTAATGGTGTGGGGGAACTGGTTGCTATGTGTCTGTGGATACACACCTCATTCTGGCCCTTAGGATTACCTGGAAGTACTACCCCAGTATGGGTGCAGTACTCAGTGGTGAGTGACCGGGTCAGAGGTGCCATATTCCCCCTTGGTTATCAGCAGCACGTCCTCGAGCTGCAAAGACAAGAAAAACAAAATACAATTTTTTCCCACACAGGGGAGTTATTTACATTTAAACATACCAGGGACCATTCCACCACCACCCACCACCCAGCAGTCCTTAACCCAAGACCCGTCTAAGGAGTGATCATTAGTCCTTCTGGTGACCTAGTTTTAGCCTGGTCCGCCGTAAACCATTCTGGTGACAGTCCTCCTGGTGCCGAAGGGTAGGCCCCACAAACAGGCGTACCTGCTTCTTTGTGTTGGAGAGCAGGCCTCATAAATAGGCGTGCCCCCTTGGTGGTGCAGAGCCATGCCCCTCAACAGGCAGACTCTGGGGTTGGTACCTCTGGGGTAACTATATACACTGCGAGAGTTTGTGGCTATAGCCAGTTCATAGACTATGGTCCATATAAAGTGCACATAACCAGGTGCAAGAATATTTGAAAAGTTCACGCAAAAGTCCTTGCGGGCACATTTTCTTAAACGTTACTTTTTTAACTTGCATAAAAAACATTTTTAAACTAGACTTTCTTTATTGACTATACTATACTGACTTCCGCCTTCCAAGGTCAGTGCTTGGTACTTTGGTGCACTGACCCTTGGAGGTCGTGTCTTGAGCGTCCCCTGGTGATGGTGACAATGGAGACCTGGTTGAAGCGTTGGGGTGGAGCCTGGGCTAAGGTCAGTGCCTGGTGCTTCAGTGCACTGACCCCTGGAGGTCGTATCATGGGCGTCCCCTGGCAGTGGTGACAATGGGGACCTGGTCGAAGCGGTGGGAGTGGAACCTAGGCTCTCTGAGGTCCCCCTTGGACATGGTACCACATCCAATGCATACCAGCCTCTCTCCCCCTTATGTCGTGTAAATTCCACCACGTCCCCCATGTACAGGTCACGACCAAGGTGACCCCGCTGTAAATGGGATTGTACATCCCGCCGGGACACAAAAATCCCCTTTTTTACTCCTGCTTCTACAATGAATCCATTCCCCGTATGGTGATTGAATTCCTCCATTACTCCCAGATGGAGGGGACCTCGAGCCTGGGATCTGGTCCGCCGCAGAGACTGCTTTTCTGGCAGGTCACGGGCCTCCAATTGCTCACTCTCCGGGATGAGCTTCACAAGGAGGCGTGGTTGGCTGGCTCTCACTCGTCATCGCTCTCTGCGGGCTGGCCTTTGCAGCAACATCACCTGGTCATCAGCGGGCCACCAGAGGAGTGAAGCACTCTGAATTTCTTCCTCCCTGCTGTGGTTTGTTGTATCCTGGTCTGGTCGGGTTGGTGATAAGATGGCGGTTGCCACTGGCTGCAGGACCTGTTCTCCCTCCCTGGCGGAGGGTTCTGCGACCTCTTCCGGTTGGTGGGGGGACAGCAGCGCGGCCTTGACTTTATCATGGCCTCCCTCTCTGACAGAGGGTGCTGTGACCTCCTCCGGTCGGGCAAGTGGCAGCTCTGGGGTCGAGCCTTCGGCAGCTGGACAGGACTGTGACAAGATTTCAGGATCCCTCTCCGTGGGCGGTTACTTTTTCTGCACAAGCTGCAGCTTTTTGATGACGCACATTTCGACGGTGGCAAAGAAAATGGCGGTAGTTCAAATTTTTCAGTCGGACAACCAAGGCACTCTGTCACCCATCTGAACGAGTCTAGTCCACGATCCTGTTCGTGACGCTAAAATAAGAAGATGTGTCACCCCAGGGACATCGACCCAGCTTCAGGGACGCCACAGGGTCTTCTTTCAATATGGCAAAACAGGTACGTCAGATTTTGTATGTGTCGTGACGCCACTCACGCCTTGCGGTCAGGGATATGGATGACCGCCACTGCAGATTTTATGAGCGTCTGAGGCTGATGGGGTCTGCAGTCAGATGGTGTGGCCTCCCGTGAGTGAGGCAGGCCCCAGGGGCTCAGGTATGTAGAATAACGGGTCCCAGAATAACTACAGGCAGAGTCCAAAAGGTCTTTCAACTGCTTTTTTTCTCACTTTTGCTGTTACTGTGAGCTGACCCGGGTGATGCTGTGATAAACCAGGTTGAACCAGGGCTCCTTCGGACCAATCTGAGGGTAACTAGCTAGCTCGCCTTCCTAGCACTTCTGTGTTCGGATAACCCCTGACTTGAAGTACCGTGGGGTCTATCCAGGGAGTCGCAACTGCCTTTTCTCCCCTTTTTGGACCGTTTGCCGGCAGCGTGGACCAAGTGAGATGGCTTCTGGCTCTATCCCCTTATGGGTCCCTGTGTTGCTGCTGAGGCTCGGACTCTGTGTGGTTGGTGAGGTACTTGAAGTTCCCCTCACCGGCAGGTTTAGCAGGTAGTTAAAACTGAAGCCTGCTCTAGGGACCTGTCCCCCGTACGTGCCTAGTCACCAGGAAAACCTCTTCTCTCTGACTCTCGGTGATCGTTCTCTCTCGCCAACTGTCACTACACCACGCAGGGTCTGACTAGTGGCCGTGCGTGTATCCCTTAGCAACTGCCGCGCTCACCACTACCAGACTGGCTCGCTCCACTCCTTTCCTGACAGCCTCTGCACTTTAGCTCCCAGCCCCTCTGCTACACCCATTGATAAGAATTGAAGGCTAGCCCCCTCTGGAAACTACACAAGGGTCACATCTAATGGTGTGGGGGAGCTGGTTGCTATGTGTCTGTGCGTACACACCTCGTTCTGGCCCTTAGGATTACCTGGAAGTACTACCCCAGCATGGGTGCAGTATTCAGTGGTGCCTGACCGGGTCAGGGGCGCCACATATACTCCATCCCTGCCTCTCTTTAGAGTCTGACAGTGGATTGTCTGGTCGTCTGATAAACACTGATTTGGGAACGTCATTGCCATGTGGTTTAGGTTATCTTGCTGATTCCAAATCAGGATAATCCCATTGAAATTTTTAATGATTACAGCCTTTAATCTTTGCAACATAAAAATAACAATAGTCATGGTGTTTTTTTGGTTCTACCCATACCATTGGCACACCAAAGTTTAAACTTCTTCTTCCACCATTTGTCCACTGTCCCAAGTGTTCCACACGTTTTTCGTTCCATATGTGGAGACCAAGACCTATCCAGTCTCCTGTAATCCAAAATAAGCCAGGTATACTCAATGCACAAACTCTGATATCTCTTTGTTTTTCAACCATGTACTCTCCACAAATTTAGCAGTATACATCAGGATTGCTGATGCCAGCACTTCTTGAGGAAGTCATAACTTTTACATGTTTTTACATACTTATTAAAGACAGAGATTTTTGGGTAGAAATCAATACTGGGTTGACAAACTTTTAGAGTAGCCGACTTCTTTCCTCAGCAAATTCACAGTAGAATTCTGTCTTCAAAAAGTCACTTTTATAGCATTGTAGGCATACAACTTTAAATACAAAATAATTATATTGGATAATTGCATTACCTTACAAACTGTTAGGCTATGTTCGCACGTTGCGTCGGAGTACCTGCAGTTTATTCTGCACGTTTTCCTTCCCTTGGTTTTTGACCAAATGGCTTTTGACCATTTTTTAGCGCTAAAAACGCATGCGTTTTTACCGCGTTTTTAGTGCGTTTTTAGCGCTTTTTACCTGCGTTTTCACCTGCGTTTCTGCAGATGCGTTTTTGAGATCAAGACACTGAGAAATAAAGTTGAAATAGTCAAAAAGATTGAAAAAAGAGAAAAAAATTATAAAATTAACTTTTAATAAAATTAAATGGGAAATTATCAATTTAAATGTAATAATAGCGGTTATGCACATTTTAACAGAAAAATAGCTAAAGTTTATTATTTTTTAGCATTTAAATTTTCGGTTATTGTGTGTGTGTAAAGGAACATTAGAACCCATTAATTTTATGCCAGAAAAGCATGCGTTTTTGGAGCCAAAAACGCAGTTGAAAAGCAGGTAAAAAGCATGAAAAACGCAGGAATTGTGATTTTGGTTGCTTTTTGCCATTTCTCATTGACTCCAATGTTAAGGAAACGCTGCAGAAATGGCAAAAACAACTGACATGCTGCTTCTTTTTCAGCATGGTTTTTGACCACAAATATGCAAATTAAACGCTGCTGAACAAAAAGCAAAGTGCAGACAGGATTTCTGCTTTTCCCATAGACTTTGCTGGAAATCAAAAATGCATGCATTTTTGCCCAAAAACGCTGCTGCCAAAAACGCTGCAGAAACGCGGTAAAAAACGCAACGTGCGAACATAGCCTTAAAGAGTCAAAAGACAGACCAAAAACAATTGAATTTGTTATCACGTACAAGTCGCATTGGGGGAATGTATTATTTTGATGAATGTCCATTAGCTCAAAACCTAGAACCAATTCAGCAAAAGTAATGAGATTTTTTAATTTGACACCCTCAAGACACCCTAAATACATTCAAAAAACCTTAATTACCTGAAAAAAATAAAAAATGTGTAGACTTGTATTATTATTCTCCAAAAATGTATTTACCCACAATCAATAGGATAGTGGATAACATGCTGATAATTTGGTTCCTGACTGGTAGGACCCCCAGGGATCCCAAGATCGAGGTTCTGAAATGCCAAAGAGCTGTGTATGTGTTAAAAAGAGAAGAGGCTAGCATGATCAGCCACCGCTCTAGTCAATGGACCGAACAGAAAAAGCAGAGGAAAATAACAACATTGATCACCATTAATTCTATCACAGGGAATAAAATTATGATAATAAATGGTAAAACATTTTGATTCAGTGTCAAAGCTGAACACAGAATGTAACATAGGATATGAGAAACATATCTAACAGGACTGAGCTCCGCTGCTAAATTGCTTCATCTATATGTAAAAATGAAATACAAGAGCAGGGTAAGTTTCTAACACTCAATGAGAAATCATGCAACGAAAATCTGAATCTACATTCTCTTTATATGCAATGCACCCATAAGTGTCATGTACACATTAAGTAGTATTTTTAATTTTTATTACTGAAGCTTTGCATGAAGATTATAGAAAAAAATTACTTCTGGGAAACAGTAGAATATTATAGTTGTGTCATTTAATAACAACACTGCTAGAAACAGCAACATCTTGTGTAACTGAAGTAGTAGATAGATAAGACGGCCCACGGCCTGGGTTCCAGCATTGCATACGGTATCTTCATAACACAGATTTTCTGCTGCAAATAATAGCTTCAATGTGTAATGTAAAATTATACCATGAGTGAATCCACCCGCTCTGCTAGAGGAAGCTTGTTTAGGCTATGTGTGCACTAGAAAATGGATTTTTCTTAAGAAAAATCCGCACCCTGTGGCAGAATACCACACCTGCGGCAAAAACCGCGGTAATAGCGCACCCGCGGTTTTGCCGTGATTTTTCCACGGGTTGGTACCTGTGGTTTTTTTACAATTATGTATGGCAAAAACCGCAGGTACCTGCGGAAAAGAAGTGACATGCACATTAATTCGGCAGCAGAAAATCCGCAGGTATAAAAAAACGCAGTGTGCGCACAGCATTTTTTTATACCCATAGGTTTTGCTGGGGAATGACTGCAGAAATGTTAAAAACATTTTCTGCAGCAAATCCACGGTAAAATCCACAGCGTGCGCACATGGCCTTATATCCTTAAAGTGTGCCTACAGTTTGGGGTCAGTTTCAAGCTATCATGCATACACATATTTGCCAAAGCACCATTTGTGGCAATTTTGGGACTAAAGGGTACTTTACACTCTGCGATATCGGTACCGATATCGCTAGCGAGCGTACCCGCCCCTGTCGGTTGTGCGTCACGGGCAAATCGCTGCCCGTGGCGCACAACATCGCTAACACCCGTCACACGGACTAACCTTCCTTGCGACGTCACTCTGGCTGGTGATCCACTTCCTTTCTAAGGGGGCGGGTCGTGCGGCATCACAGCGACGTCACACGGCAGCCGTCCAATAGAAGTGGAGGGGTGGAGATGAGCGGCTGGAACATGCCGCCCACCTCTTTCCTTCCTCATTGCCGGTGGACGGAGGTAAGGAGATATTCGTCGCTCCTGCAGTGTCACACATAGCAATGTGTGATGCCGCAGGAACGACGAACAACATCGCTACTCACCAGACAACGATATTTGGTGTTTGGACGACCTCTCCAACACCAACGATTTTTACCACTTTTGCGATTGTTGAAGGTCGCTCGTATGTGTCACACTGCAATGTCGCTAACGACGCCGGATGTGCGTCACAAACACCGTGACCCCGATGATAAATCGTTAGCGATATCGCAACGTGTAAAGCACCCTTAATACCTGCCATGTTTCACCAACTTCTGTTCTATAGGCTATATATCTAATTGTGTCTATTTAACAGTTTAAAGGAAATTTGTCACCAGATTTTTTCTCCCCTATCTGAGAGCAGCATAATGTAGAGACTGAGACCCTGATTCTACCGATGTGTCACTTAGTTAGCTGTTTCCTATAATTTTGTTAAAATCACTATTTTTTCTGCTGCAGATCAAGCAGTTATACAGAG